>NC_081181.1:104729999-105030728 GCF_029867415.1 Vicia villosa | reverse complement strand
TTAGAACCACCAATATTGATTCCTCCAGTTGAAGGGAGACCATTAATCATGTACCTTACTGTGTTGGAAGAATCCATGGGTTGTATGCTTGGACAACAAGACGAAACCGGTAAGAAGGAGCATGCCATCTATTACCTGAGTAAGAAATTCACAGACTGTGAGTCTCGTTACTCCATGCTCGAAAAAACATGTTGTGCTTTGGCTTGGGCTTCAAAACGTCTCCGCCAGTACATGATCAACAATACTACTTGGTTAATCTCCAAAATGGATCCGATCAAGTATGTCTTTGAAAAGCCTGCCTTAACAGGAAGGATTGCCCGATGGCAAATGCTGTTATCCGAATATGACATTGAATACCGTGCTCAAAAAGCGGTCAAAGGAAGCATTCTCGCCGATCATTTGGCGCATCAACCAATTAATGAATATCAATCTCTCAAGTTTGACTTTCCTGATGAAGATGTCTTATACTTGAAAATGAAAGATTGTGACGAACCGTTACCTGAAGAAGGTCCTGAGCCTGGATCAAGATGGGGCCTAATTTTTGATGGAGCAGTAAACGCTTTTGGCAATGGAATCGGGGCAATCATCATCACTCCCAAGGGTACTCATATCCCGTTCTCCGCCAGACTACTATTTGACTGCACCAACAACATCGCAGAATATGAAGCTTGTATCATGGGTCTCGAAGAAGCCATTGACTTAAGGATCAAGATCCTAGACATATATGGAGATTCAGCCCTTGTGATCAACCAAATCAAAGACAAGTGGGAAACTTACCACCCTGGCTTGATTCCCTACAGAGATTATGCAAGACGTCTGTTGACTTTCTTCAACAAGGTTGAATTGCATCATATACCTCGAGATCAGAATCGAATGGCAGACGCCTTGGCTACTCTATCTTCCATGTTCAAAGTCAATCACTGGAATGATGTGCCTAAAGTCAGAATCACGCGCCTTGAAAGGCCCGCCTATGTATTTGCAACTGAAGCAGTCATCGATGATAAACCGTGGTTCCACGACATCAAGCGCTTCCTTCAAACTCAACAATACCCGCTTGGGGCATCAAACAAAGATAAGAAAACTCTAAGGAGACTTTCTGGCAGTTTCTTCCTGAACGGAGATGTGCTATATAAAAGAAACTTCGACATGGTTTTGCTCAGATGCGTGGACAGACACGAAGCAGACATGTTAATGCACGAAGTGCATGAAGGGTCCTTTGGAACTCATTCAAATGGGCATGCAATGTCCAAGAAGATCTTAAGAGCAGGTTACTATTGGTTGACAATGGAATCTGATTGTTATAAACACGTGAAGAGATGTCACAAGTGCCAGATCTACGCAGATAAGATCCATATGCCACCGACTCTACTCAACGTTCTCTCATCTTCATGGCCTTTTTCCATGTGGGGTATCGATATGATTGGAATGATCGAACCAAAAGCTTCAAACGGTCATCGTTTCATCTTAGTAGCAATTGATTACTTCACCAAATGGGTCGAAGCAGCATCTTACGCCAATGTTACAAGACAAGTGGTTGTGAGGTTTATCAAGAATAACATCATTTGCCGATATGGTGTTCCCAGCAAGATCATTACTGACAATGGTTCGAACTTGAACAACAAGATGATGAAAGAATTATGTGAGGAATTCAAGATTGAGCATCATAACTCTTCTCCTTACAGACCAAAAATGAATGGCGCCGTTGAAGCCGCTAACAAGAACATTAAGAAGATCGTCCAGAAAATGGTCGTCACTTACAAAGACTGGCATGAAATGCTGCCATTTGCTTTACATGGGTATCGTACTTCAGTGCGTACTTCAACAGGGGCAACTCCCTTTTCTCTAGTATACGGCATGGAAGCTGTGCTCCCCGTAGAAGTTGAAATCCCATCAATGAGAGTCCTCATGGAGACTAAGTTATCAGAGGCTGAATGGTGTCAAAGCAGATACGATCAGTTGAACTTAATCGAAGAAAAACGTATGACTGCTCTTTGCCATGGACAGTTATACCAAGCAAGGATGAAACAAGCTTTCAACAAAAAGGTTCGACCTCGTGAATTTCGAGAAGGCGACCTCGTGCTTAAAAAGATCTTGTCTTTTCAACCAGATTCTAGGGGCAAATGGTCTCCTAATTACGAAGGCCCGTATGTTGTCAAAAGAACATTTTCTGGCGGCGCCATGATTCTTACAACCATGGATGGTGATGAACTCCCACATCCTGTGAATGCTGATGCAGTCAAGAAATACTTTGTCTAAAAAAATACAAAAGAACAGCTCGGTAAGTCGAAAACCCGCAAAGGGCGACTTAGGCAAAAATGAGCGTCTCGGTGGACTGAAAACCCGAAAGGGCGGTCCAGGCAAAAATTAGAGACAATAAACAGAAAAAATTCATCCTGGTAGATTGAAAACCTGAAAGGGCAATCTAGGCAAAAACTAGGGATTCATGACAAAGTAACTGCATCAGTCCATACTTCGTCACCTGAGGAGTCTTTTTCATCAAAGGATCTTCAATCAAAACATCGCCAATCTGAAGCGACAAGCACAGTTGGAACTCAAAATTGTTAGGGGGAATAGTGGTTATTGCTTTCAATGTAGCCTTTTCCGCATAATTACCATTTCCAACTTTTGTAGATACTCCATGGAATCACGCCTTTAGCTAATTTCCATCCTATTAAATAAATTTGAGCCTTGTGCCCCTTTGTTTGCAATCTTTAATTTCTTTCAGTTTGCAAAATGACGCTTTAATTATGTTATTCATTTTTGAAAGAAAAAGAGAAAAAAAGTTTTAAATGAATTTACTTTCCTTTTTCAAAATAAAAGCGAAACTTTCCTTTGAGTTGTGAACAACAGAAGGAACATCAACAACTATCTCCATAGGATGAATCAAAGATTATGACAAGAAGCTCTTCTATCCCCAGTGAAGAAGCTCTTCTATCCCCAGTGAAGAAGGTCTTTTATCCCCAGTGACGAAGATTTTCCATCTCCAGTGAAGAAGTTCTTCCATCTCAATGAGAAAAGATGCTTATCTTCCCCAGAGAAGTTTAAAACATGCAGCACCATTCATCACCTGTGTTATCTACACCGTGTTGAAGAACATTTACCAAGTATCTGGTTGTATTGCGACGTCGGTCCTTCTCCAGTATATACTTCATTGTCTGTCAGTATTGTCAGTATGCATGCTACATTCATGACATTCATCATTCATACATATTTGCATCATTTATGCATTCTTGCATTTTTTCAATAATCGCTTGTTCAGGATATATCTATCCCAAAAAAAAAAGAGAAAAAGCAAAAAAAAAAAGAAAAAGAAACAGATATGGGCTTGTCATCTCTCCAAGTAGGTTGTCACCCATAAGCAGAAATAAAATCTTCTTTCTCCAGTTCCCCACTGAGATCATTCCTCGTGGAAGAAGGTTGCTTCAGTTTCTCCTCTCAAAAACAAAGGAGAAAATCCCCAGTTTGAGTTCATTCCTCATTGGGTACAAAGTCTTGTTTGATTGTTTCTTTCCAATTCATTCTTGGTTAGAACCTTGTCTTTGCCAGAAATTCAAATTCCGATTCCACCAAACAGAGTCGTGAGAAAAACGAACCATAAACGATAGCCTCATCATCTGAGCAGCTTATGTTTCTTTCAAAAAATTTCCTCTCAAGGAAATCAATCATGAAGACCATTTGACAATCAGGGCCTTATTACTGTTCACAAGGCTGAATAACCAGTAATTCCCCTAGCAAAGTCTCCAGGATCATTTTTTCACTCGGCTGATAAATGATCACGTCTTCAAAACCACTATCACGAGGCTGATAGTCGGTAACCTTTTTGTTCTGGTTATATTATTAACATGTCTATCACAAGGCTGATAGTCGGTAATATTAACCGAACCTTTGAAACTCTTTTTACCTTGTCAAGTCTATCACCATGCTGATAGTCGGTAATACAGTTTCATACCTTTCGCCTTCGCATTATTAAACAAGTCTATCCCCATGCTGATAGTCGATGATGTCGATAGGTAAGCTTTTCTTACAAAGCTATCATTCCCCGGTGAAACATATACTTGCTTTCCCGAAAAGAAAGAAAACGGATTCTCTTCCTAAAATGGATTGAGATATCCTTCCCAATCTCTTTTCCCCAGCGGAGTCAGTTCTTGATATTCCCTCGGTAAAGATATCCTTGCATCATTCGCAATTTTGGTATCTTAGGTCCAAAATTCGCGTCTTCTGATATTTAAGTCTCTTCCACCCTATCAAAATAAAGATTTTCAATCTTCATGTCTCAGGTTGAAGAAACTTAAATAGGGGCATCTGTCATACCCCAATTTTTGACCTAAGATACCACCTCATATCATTTGCATATGCATCATTTGCATTTCTAACAAATTGCATAGCTTGTGTTTGCTACTTGTGACTCAGCAGGATTTAATCAGGAAATCACTCATCAGTACAAGTAACAATCAATTAGGGCTTTGTTCTCCCTTCATCTCAAAAGAATTATCTTCATCAATAATCAACATTTGGTCCTCAGAGATTCATTTCAACAAGCTCAACAGCTTTGAATCGACTGAATTAGGGTTTTGACTGAAGACAGCACACTCCTGACTTTTGCTCAGAATTTGACCTAGTGACTTGGGACATGATATCAAGACCTCAAGTGCATCATTTTGACCTAATCCATTGGCTCATAACATCTCCTACACAAAGATTGATCAGACAAATCCTCAGATTAGGGTTTTGAACTATCAGGGACTGAAATCAGGGATCACATTTGGGAAACCCAAAAAATCCCCAGGGAGTCAATCAAAGGTTTCAATCATCCTCAAATAATCCCTATGACAATATCCCATGGAAATTGCATCTCAATTCAAGGTCCACAGTCATCAATTTCATCAGGTCGACAATTAGGGTTTTTGACCTAATTCACTGAACAACTGCCTTTTTAATCAGGACATGGTGCCTCAACTCAAACCATGGCTCAATATCCTCTAATGCCTTAATGTGATCCATTCATACCATTCATTTGGTGAGGATAGCCTGTTTCATTTGAAATCTCCAGAAACGCGATTCGTCTGAAAAAGTCAACTGTACAAGATTGCCATTGACTTTTGGGGAATTTTGGTCAACCATGACTTTTGAAGTTTTAAATCATCAATATATGATATGAGAAGTCATTTGATCAAGAAAAATCAAGAAAATCAATCAAGAATCAAAAAGTCAAAAGTTTGACTTTCATACTTAGAAAATTTTTCTAAGTGTTTTTCATGGTTTTTTCCAAACTTTGAAAGGGAATAACTCAAAATTTCACCTACAAACTGAAAAAAACTTCCAACATGAAAGTTGTAGATTTTGATCCAATAAACAACTTTGACACATATAATTTTTTTCCATAAGATCAACCATTTAAGAGGTATGGAGCTTCAAAGTTGGCATCTTTTGAAAAATTCACTTAAAACTTCATTTTTCTCAAAGTTCATGGATCTTTTTCACCCACTTCCTTAAAGATCTTGAAGAAACTTTCAACTAGGGTTTTGAAGTATGTAATATGAGCTTTCCAAAATGTCCAAGAGCATGAAAAAATATGGAGTGTAGCTATGGTTTTGAATTTTGACATTAGTGACCATTTCACTTGAAATTTCAAGCCATTTTTGCAAAGTTATGAACCAATTTGCCAAATAATGCAAGTAATGACACACCAAAGCAATGATTGAATGATATTTTCTGGTTTAAGATCAGATAGGAAAGAGATAAGAAGCTTGGCCAAAATAACCATGGTTTAGTTACTTTTAACCATTGCATTAAATGTGAAAGATTCCTTTCTATCCCTTAAGCCAAATCATCACTTCTTGAAGCAAGTTGCAAAGTTCTGAGTTCAGAATCCTTGGCCTATAAATAGAGGTTCAAATCACTTCCAAATTCACACCAAAGTCTCACAAATTATAGGCTTTCTCTTTCTTTCTTGAATTGCAAGTTTCTTAAGTTTCAAAGAGGTAGAAATCCCAACCTCTAAACCCTTGAAGTTCTGAGCAAAGTGATGTTTCCCACAACTCATAAACATCATTTGAAACTTGTTTGAACCACTCATACACCCCAAAAACACCTCAAGCTCAAAATCACTACCTCACTTCTCAAATATGCATAACCATGGCCTTATCATGCCAAAATCCATTCAAGATCATTTCTGTCAGAACTAACACTTCCAACACCTCATATATATCACATATGAACTATCCCAATCATCATCCATGATCTGAAACATCAAAATCATCAAATTCGATCCTCACACCATAGCTCTGCAGATCGGGTGCCACAAACTGATCAAAAGGTTTTCAGTTCATTCCAAGACTTCAAACATGTTCCATAAGGTCCACTGAAGGTGTTCAGATCAAGAAACAACATCTGGAATCCCTCATTTGCAGAATTCGATTTCCAGTTTTGACATTTTTAAGGTAAGCTCTCTTGAACTTCAAACTCTATCATACATGCATCATAAATGAAAAACTGCCATACTATCTTGTTTCTGCACATGCATGGATCATTAACCCTCAATCAATTGCCAATTATCTTGCACAAACACGATTTCAGATTGAATTAGGGAATTAGGGTTCTTCGTGTTCATCAGAAAATTGATAGCCTTAGAGTGAAAATAAATGCAATTAAAGACCACCATCATGATCCTTATGAAAAAACGAGTGAGTTAGACCCTTCACTTGATCAATTTGGTTCAGTTTTCAGAAAATTCAAAATCAAATGGGGATGGTGTTCTTGGCGCCATTTTTTTGTTCAGAAATTCAAATACTTGTTTTAAATATAATCAAATGAGCGTGTATCATTAACAAGCTGCGCGCGCAGCTCAGTTGGTTGTTGTTTTGGTTGGTGAGCATAAGGTCACGGGTTCAACACCCTTAGGGACCAAAACATTTTTTTAACAACTATTTTTCTTTCATTTTCTTTTACAACTTCATTTAATTATTTAACACATCAAATTAACTCATTTTTTATTCATTTTTTACACACCTCTTATTTAATATACATATTTTGACAATATCAAAAAAAATCACAAAAAAAGATTTATTTAATATGTTTTTAATTAGGTTTAAAATGATACATTTTTAAGTGTTTTTAATTACTTTAAAATTGTTTTTCATTTAATTTTTAACCTAATCACTTGTAAATATTTTTTGTGATCGAACCCTAATCATTTAGGTCTTAATTAAGCATTAAAACTTGTTTTAACTTAATTAAGTTGACTTTTGTCAAATTCAAATCGTTTTAAGACGAGCGATCGCGATTCTTTTTCAAAACGATAAGCCACTTCTTTTTGATTAAATTGATCAATTGATTTTCAAAACGAAGTGGGGCCTCTCGAATATTAGAGAGTATAAGTCCCATTTCTTTTCTTTTTGTACAGTTTTCCAAAACATTCTTCAAAACGAAATCTTTTCAAAACAATTTTCAAATCATTCAAATCATTTTCAAAACCATCCACCCTGTTTTATGAAAATAAAACAGGGGCCTCTCGAATATTAGAGAGTATAAGACCCACTCCTTTTTCCTTTTGTACAGTTTTTTTTCTTTAAACAATAAAACTCCTTCAAAAATAAAATCTTTTCAAACATTTTTCAAAATCATTTTCAAAACAACCAAACTTCAAAGAAACAAAACTTTCCAAAATATCATGGGCCTCCATGTAGGTATAAGTCCCAAGCCCTTTTGTACATACCCACTCAAGTACATGAAATTAGGTATTTCATTGTACGCCTTTTGTACATATCTCGATCAGGTTGTTTTTTAACTTTGAATAACAAACCAAAAATGAAGGTTTCTTTAAATCTTCCCAAAAATATACCATGGGCCTCCATGTAGGTATAAGTCCCAAGCCCCTTGTAAATACCTGTTTACATAGCTGTTGAATAAATTCAAGTGGACTTCTCCCCGAATATGAGTCCCGAGCCCCCGTGTATGCAAATGGATCATGCTTACAGGTATATTTCCTTCATAAACTCCATTATATACACACACTTTGTCATATGTATAACTGTTCATATCTGTTCATGTACTTGTTCATATTTGTTCGTACTTGTTCATACTTGTGATTGTGTTATATACTTGTTCAACTTAGTACAACACTAGGTTCCCCATAGCCTCCTATTGGGCTTCGTGCAAAGAATCTCCACTAGTTTAGGTTAGGACATAGAGTATGGTTTCCCGGTGAAATCGCTCTAAGAGCTCAAACCAACTATACCATGCCTCCCCTTGGGCTTTGTACAAACGAGTGACCCTCCCATAGCCTCCTCTTGGGCTTACAATGCAAGGACCCTGGATTGTCCCTCCCATAGCCTCCTCTTGGGCTTACAATGCAAGGACCCTCGGATAGCCTCCTCTTGGGCTTCGTACAAGGACCCACGGGCTTCTTATAAGCATCCCCCAATATCCAAAACCAAATACCCTAGGAGATTAGACATTTTTCATCTCTATGCTAGGAGTATCTCTTATATATCATCACAAACAATCAATCAATCAAACTTTTTGCCACAAGGCTGGCTAATCAATCAAACTTCTTTTTGCCACAAGGCTGGCTAATCAATCAAACCGTTTTGCCACCGTACTGGCTGATTAATCAAAGTTTTTGTCACAAGGCTGACTTCATTGAAACTTTTGCCACGAGGCTGGCTGATTAATCAAAACTTTTTGTCACAAGGCTGACTTCATTGAAAGTTTTTGCCACAAGGCTGGTTAAACAAACAAAAAACAAACAGATGTATGTGATGATATAGATTAGATACATCTAGCATTTAGACGACATTTGTCTATTTTCCTTTGCTTCCACTAGCATAAGTGGGAACTACGATTGCTCTGACTTTCTCAACATCCCTTTGAGAATACGTAGGCACAAGGTCGATCCTTGGCGAGCAAAACAAAACAAAAAAAAAAACCATTCAAACCTTAGCACCCGTAGACCCCGAGCTACAGATGCTCTGATTCCCTTTAAGGGATATGTATGCAGAGGATCGCGATGATCTTTGCGAGCATAATCAAACAAACACCTTAGGTCCCACCAATTTCACAAGAACCTCTCAACAACATGGAATGAAAAACAAAGCAAAGAAACCTGTAGAGTACTACAGATACGTTGGGTGCTAATACCTTCCCTTCGTATAACCAACCCTCTTACCCAAGATCTCCCCCCACTTTTAGGTTATTGCAGCTTTTTTCCTTTTCCTCCTTTGGAAATAATAAAAAGTTTGGTCGAAACAAAGAAAAATCATTTTTTTGAGCACTCGAGCCCAAAGAAGGCATCAGGTGTCTCATCCCACAAAAAAGAGGAACAAAACGGTTTTTCGCCCGCGACAATAGGGCTTGTCCCAAAGATGCTTATCCTTTACCTAACATCGATAGGCTGGCCGACAACTCGGCCGGCTATAAACTGTTGTCTTTTATGGACGCTTACTCAGGTTACAATCAAATTCCCACGGCGAGATGCGATAAACAATGCACGGCATTCATGACTGAGTCGGGAAATTATTACTACAACGTAATGCCTTTCGGACTCAAGAATGTCGGCGCCACCTATCAACGAATGATGAACAGGGTATTCCGAGGAGAGATCGGCGACACCCTCGAAGTATACATGGACGACATGATCGTAAAATCTTGAGGAGACCACGATCACACTGAGCATCTCGAGCGCGTGTTCGAACGAGCAAGGAATTGCAAAATGCAATTCAACCCAGAGAAATGTACAGTTGGCGTCCGGGCAGGAAAATTCCTCAGATTCTACTTAACCGAAAGAGGAATCGAGGCCAATCCCGACAAGTGCCGAGCATTCTATGAACTCCCGACACCCAACAATAAAAAATCCATCCAAGTGCTAAACGGGATGCTCACTGCATTATCTCGATTCGTGGCAAAATATGCCCAACACGCTCTCCCATTTTTCAAGCTCCTACGAAAAGAAGCGACCTTCGAATGGACTGAAGAGTGCGAGCAAGCCCTCTCCCACCTCAAACGAGTCCTATCATAGCCGCTCGTCCTAACCCGACCGAAGAGCGAGGAGATACTATACCTTTACCTAGCCGTCTCAGACGAGGCCGTCAGTGCAGCTCTCATTCGAGAAACCGAAGACGGGAAAAAACCCGTATACTTCACCAATAAAGTACTTCAAGGGCCCGAAGTAAGGTATCAACAAATCGAGAAGGTCGCCTTAGCTCTAGTAACCGCCGTCCAGAGGTTGAGATACTACTTCCTCGCACACACGGTCACTGTCAGAACTGACCAACCTATCAAGCAGCTCCTCAGCCGACCAGATATGGTCGGCAGAATGCTAAAATGGTCGCTGGAGTTGTCCGATTTCGACATCCAATACGAAAGCGGGAAAGCCCTAAAAGCTCAAGTGCTGGCCGATTTTGTAGCCGAAATGACGATGATCACACCACCTCCTTCAACCGAGAACAAGTGGACTATCTACGGCGACGACACTTCTAGCACTTCGGGGAGCGGAGCGAGCATTATCCTCGAGAATGAGGAAGGCCTCATCATAGAGGTCTCCTTAGTCCTATCCTTCCCCACATCGAACAATCAGGCCGAATACGAAGCTTTCCTAGTCGGTCTACGACTCGCCGAGGACATAGGCGCCTGAGAAGTTATTATCTACACGGATTCTCAACTCGTCGCTTTGCAAGTCAATGACGACTACCAAGCTAAAAACGACACCCTCATTGAGTATCTCGCGTTAGTCAAACAAAAGATGAAAAACTTTGCTCGAGCATATGTCGAGTATATACCCCGCGAACACAATTCCCGGGGAGATGTTCTCTCCAAACTCGCGAGCACTAGGAAAAAGGGCGGAAACAAATTGGTAATTCAGGAGATTCTCCCTAAATCGAGCATGGACAAAAACACCACCTTAGTCCAAGTGCACGCTATCGGGGACAGTCAATGTTGGATGACCTCGGTATATAATTTTCTTGAAAAAGGTGAACCGCCAAACAACGCGAAGGAGGCGTCTGCCGTCAAAAGACGAGCCTGCTTGTACGTCGTCGTCGAGGACAAACTTTACCGACGTGGATTTTCCATCCCCTTACTCAAGTGCGTCGATGCTACCCAGGCGCTCGAAATATTACAAGAGCTGCACGAAGGAACCAACGGCCAGCACCTCGGCGGTCACTCCTTGGCAAGAAAAGCTTTACAGGCCGATACTACTGGTCGACCATGCAGCAAGATGCCAAAGAGCATGTTCAAAAGTGCGAAAAATGCCAACGTCACACCGACATGCACCTAGCTCCACCACACGAGCTCAAGAAAATCGAATATAAACACAACAAAATTTCAAATAGAAATGCATTTAAAGAGCCGACCAATATGGCCGGCGATATTCAAGTATTACAATATTCTGCGCACGCAAACCCCAACAATTAACCGGGCAGAACCCCCTGTTCAAAAAGAAATTTAAAAGGCACGCAGGCCATACAATCACGGGCACGCAGGCCGAAACCAACAAATCACTCATTATCTTCTTCTTCAACCGGCATCTCGGGCACCACTTGACCATCAACAATCTTCGACAATATTCCGATATTATCCGTCCTCAGGTCGGGGTTTAGGAGCTTAAGATGATCGACTGCTCGGCGGAAACCCGCCTCTGCCATATCAAGACAATCGAGCTTGAGAGACTCAATCTTCTCGACCATCTCACGCCAAGTCTTCAACCCAGCCACATCCTCAGATTCATCCGGAGTATGCTCCCAGTCTGCCCGCAGATCCGCCAGTTTCTTCTTCTCCTCTTCAATCTCCTCGCCTTTCTTTGCCAGCTCCTCGGCTCTCTTTTTCAGCTTTTCTTTGGAGGCCATAAGAGTCGACTCCTCCTTGCTAAGCTTTTCCTCGGCAGCTTTCCCGCCCAATTCAGCCTTCTTCAGGGCAACAGTAGACGCGGTGTCCCCCCTTGCAAGAACTTGGGCCATTTCCAAGACCCTGATGACGGAGACACTGTCATCATCCAACTGCTTTAGATGAGCAGGGGAATCCATCTCCTCGACCTTCTGAGCATCGGCGGGAGAAACAGCTATGGGGAACCGCTCCAAATATTTCCCGTCTGTGAGACAAGGAGGTAACACGAACGCTCGGTCACCCCCAAGTCCACGGGCACCTCATGACCCTCCTCGCCCTGGTGCTTCCTCTTCCTCGGGTCAAACCTCCCGACAGCCGGGGCCTCTTGATCTAGGTTGATCACAGGGGACCCAGACGATTCGGAGGTGTCACCCGAGTTTCCAAGCCGATTTGCATTTTTAATCTGGAGATTTCTGGCATCTTTTGTCAATTTGGTGAGTTTATCATCTTTCGTCGGCATGGCAGCTGCAAAATAGAACAAGCAAATTAGCAAGAAACACAAATACAATACTCAAAAAGACAAAACTGAATACAACCTAACAGAGCCCTAGTCTCTGCGGGTGTCTGGCAAGAAAGGAGGGCTTTCTTGTTTATCGCTCGGGACTCAATGATCACCTCTCCCTTATCATAGAGGATCGGCTCCCCGCTCCTCGTCACCCATTAGGCCAAGATGAAGCTACCAACATACTTGCACAACATCGCAAAGGACGCCGCGTCCTGATCGTCCAGGTCCTCGTCCTCCCAGGCATAGTGTTTCGGTGGGACATTGAAATGGCCTTTCAACCAAAAGAACGGGAACATGCTGCATAGCTTGGTCCTCACCTCCTCGTCCTCGCTGTACTCCGGGTTACCTTCCTCGTCCTGAACCGTCACCAACTTAGCCAGAGAAGTATACGACCTCTCGCTCTCCATACGAATTATATAGTACCGATCTTTAAAATCCTTAACGGAATCGGTAAACATCTTGAAAAGCCTCTGGTAGGCATTCTTGAAAGAAACCCAGCCATATTTCCAGTCGACCGCCTGCCGCTGGACACGGAAGCAACGACAAAACAAGGTCGTTGTAGCGCCGGTATTAAGATAGTCGCAAACTTTCTCGAAGGCCCTCTGTTATACCCCAAAATTTGCCCGCATCTTTTTTCAAGAAAACTCCAATCTGAAAATTAAGAGTCTCATATAATCATGGATTTTTATTTCAACAAATATCCTGACATATGAAATACTTAGTTTTTAGAATTTTTCTTATACAGTAATTTGGCTTGCAGTTGAATTTATTCTTACGCAAACGCCAAATACTGTTTATTACTTCACACATGCTATTTATTTATTTACAAATAAATAGTACTGACACAATTGGTACAGAGTTAAATCTTTTGCAGGCGCAAAATCAGGAAACTCAGACTGTACTGGTAACAGTATATATTAGTTATTTATTATGTCTGTGTTTTTAACAAGTCATGTAAATAAACTTTAATTTTACACATAAAACAAAAACAACAAAAAGAAAATTAACTTGGACTGTTGATTTTTCACTCTAACTGCTACAGTCAGTTGACAGCCAAACTGCTGGCAGTACAATTCTCAGTGTTTTGTACCATCAATCAAATCAATCTTTCACAATTCAAAATTCCAAGATTTTTGTTCTAGAAGTCTTCTGAATATCACGCGATTAGCAGAGACTCAACACTGCACAAAAATCAGGTACGCTTAACTGTCTCCTACATAAACAGTCCCTGACTAGGGTTTTCTTGTTTTTACAGGAGAAACAAGTTTTTGAGAGCTCAAATGGATTTCATACACATCCATATATCTCAAAATACCATCATACAAATTTTCAAACTTCAATTCACTCAGACGCACCGTCAGCAGCTCAAACAGTCAACAGACGACCCGTTTGACCAAAAAAGTCAACAGACAGTCAAAAATGAAATTTTTTGTCAAAGTCCATATTTTGTCAAAGGATTCATCATTTGATCATTGGATGATCATAATTCATCAAGGAAAGATCAAAAATCAACAAAACCCTAAGATTCAAAATTAGGGTTTTTGCCTGAAAAGTCAACTCAACTTTGACTGATCATAACTCTCTCATCCTTCATCCAAAAAATTCAAACCAAAGCTTATTTTGAAGGAAATTCAATTATCTTTCAAATTCCATTGATCCCATGGTCATTGGATTCACCATTTGAAAAATATGATCAAAGACATTACAGGTCATTTTCAAAGTCAACAAAAAGACACTTTTTTCAAAAGGACACACAAGGAGCATCAAAAATCATTTTGACATGAGACCAAAGGCATTGGTTAGAGGACTCTTTGAGGTTTCCAAAAAGTGCAAGATCTCCTTCATATGACAAAAATTGAGGGATTTACACCTTGTTGAAGTTGGCTAAATTTTGGGAAAATGCATGAAACCAACATTGCTCAAAAATGTATTTTTTCCAAATGGGGCCAAGTTTTCATGGTTCAAACATGTTTGCCATGATATTATGGGCCTCCCACGACCAAGACAAGGCCCATAACATTTTTCATCCATTTTTGCTTGATTTTTTCTTATTTTAAGATTAAATTAAAAGGAAAAATGAAAGGATAAAGGATAGCTTACAATCTAAGCATGACTCACCCAAGGAACCTTCATTTTTCTGCAGAGAATTGAAGAGCAAGGCAAGTGCATTGAAGAGAAGAAGACTTGGTCAAGTTTTCAAAGATTTTTAATATTTAAAAATCAAAGTTTCAACAAAGCTCATCAATGCTTTTAGCTTAGTTTTTAAGCAGCCCTTGGCTTATAAATAGGCTAGCATACTTCAATGTAATGAGGACACACAAAATAGAGCAAAGATATAGCAAGAACACACTTCATATTTCAAAAAATAATCAAAGAAACTTCAAAATTCGTACTTAAATTTGCAGCTAGTTTCAAAGCAAACTAAGTCCATAAATCACTTCCTGGAACTTATTTGAGTAAGTTCAAATCCATAACCAAGTTCATAGAGGCCTGAAACTCGAGTTCTCTCACTCTCCGATTTGGTAAACTTTCATTGATTTCAAATTCAAATTTCATGCGTTGTTAACATGTCTCACGGTTATGGTTGAGCTTATACTGATCATTAGATCAGGTTTGAACCCTAGCATGAGAGTTCTAACGTCCTGAACATGGGTTGCCATTGTCAACCGTGAGTTTATGTTTCTCTTCGAATCTCTTAACACAAGCATTTTCAGTCCAAACTAACCTCACCATTGGATTCCCAGACCTCGATTTAGGGGGGTAGGGTCTTCATTTGGTGTTTAAACTAACTATTTTGCAGGTTTTGAAAACCACCTCGCCGGAGAAGACAACCGGAAAACACTATTCCGGTGGTCAGCAAGGCTAGGGCATGGTTGACTGCACGCGTGGCTCCTTCCCTCGCTCCTATTGGCTGGTCAATAAGTCTGTAGCATGCGTGGCAAAACGTTATAACATGATTGGTTCTGGTTTAAAACGTGGACCCCACATAACTTAAAATCAGAAAAATAAAAGAAACAAGTGGATTGGGCCTGTACGTATTGATATTCACACCCCTGGTTTCTGGCCCAAAAGCATCTCTTGAACTAAACATAGTTCTTTTCCAGATTTGCATAACACACCCCCTGCAGGTTTTAATTAATAAATCTCTATATTTTGCATTTTAATTAAAACCAACCAATCATAAAACACCAAAAATATTTTATTTTTAGTTTTAATCTGATAAAATATTTATTTATTTTTAGGCATAAAAATATTAATATTTTATTTAAATTAAGGCTATTTTGTATAATTAATTAGTATATATTTATATATTTGCTTCTTAATTATTCTAACCAATCAAAAAAATCATAAAAAAATTGTTCTTTGTGTTAAATATTGTTTATATATTATAAACTAATTTTGTACATATTTTGAATAATTTTCTCTTTAAGTTTTAATTATTTGTATAATTATGTTTTAATTAGCTTAAATCAATTTCAAATCAATTTCAAAAATTCCAAAAAAATTAGTTTTGTTTTAAAATTAATTGACAAATATTTTGTACATGTTTTAAACTTAATTTCTAGGTTTAAATTTATTTTCATCTTTTTTCTTCATTTTAATTTAATTAATTATGCATTAATTATAATTAAAATAAATCATAAAAAATCCAAAAACATGCCTTTTATTTTTCTTGCAATTTAAATTCCTAGATAAATGTATAAGATGTCAAGTTCATGTAAATAGGCTAGTTTACATTTCCTGCACAATCGATGTAATAGCGTAGATTTACTTTCCGCACTTTACATTTCCGTATTTTAATTTCCAGCAAATATAAACTGCGTGTATGTCAAAGATAAAATTGAACCGTTAGATCACTAACTTCAAAGATAAAATATCTGAATACAAACACAATCACACTTGCACCTCTTAAGGTAATCCCTTCTCATTCTTTTCAAAATCAAAGTCAAAATTCTACTATTTTGAGTACAAAATCGAACCTTGCGTTTATATCCGGTGAAAGGATAGATTTTTAAAGGAAATAGGATAAAGACCTTACAACTCAGGGTAGACCTCCTAGTTTGCTTGCTCAAATCAAAACAAACAAAATTCTCATACACTGTTGTTTTTCAAAACAAAACTTTCAAAAAAGGCAATACTTTGTATACATCCAAACACGGATTATTACAAAGTTAACGTTCTTTTCAAAACATCTTTCGAAAGATAAACAAGCATTTTGTATACATCCACACACGGATCATTACAAAATTCAATTTACAAAAGTATTTGAAACCACATATGAGCATTCTAAAGCAATTGAAAAGTGATCGAAAAACAAGTGAGCTAAGCAAACTTAAGAGCCCATGGATAACCATGGATACAAAGGGTGCTAACACCTTCCCTTTGTATAACCTACCCCCTTACCCAGAATTTCTTAAAGGTCTTTTTTCTGTTTCTTTTATAAACCTTTCCTTAATTGGATAAAATAAAAGGTCGGTGGCGACTCTGTGAATTTTCAAAATGCGAAAGCATTAAGCGATAAAAAAGAGTCAGTTCACGTATCTCTCCAGAACAGAGGTATGGCCCGGGATAAAAAACGGAGGTCCACACCCTCATTAAAGCAAAGGCGTTCAGATGTAACTGAGAAGGCGCCAGGCTAAGATTGGCGAGCATGGCAATCTGGAAACTCGAGAAGGGCAGCCAAAAACCAATCTCCTTAAAAACATACTCATACATGGAAAAGCTATCCCCATCAAACCGAGAGCAAACGATCGTTTACGGAGGGACACCCAACATTGAAATTCCTAGGATCACTAGGTCCCCGGTCCTCAATCTCTCTGAAAGCCCCCGCCAAGGATTCTATATACCAAGAGACCACCTCTCTGGGCTCCTCGGAAATCCAATCCATATCTGTCTCACACTCATAGTCAAAGAGCGGGGTACCATCATCCTCGCCATCAGACCCATGTAGACTTTCTTCCTCTTCAGAAACATGTGGATTCTTAAACTCGGGGTCCGAGGAGCTCATAGACGAACCTCCGGAACAAGATTCACCTGCATGCAGAAAGGAAAAAAGTGAATTCGACATTATATCAAATCCACCCTTCCACCGCGACGTAGAGCGACGGGCGGCGATACCCCCGACCAAACCCTTGTCTAAGACACTCTCACACACTCGAATACCCCGAGCAAACTCATGAACCTCTCGAGCAAAAACATGAATATGCCGATCTAAGTAACGAGTTCACCGGGCAAATTACGGGAAACAACCGATAAATGTCGAATATGCCGGGCATCACTTGAATAACCCGGGGAAAAAGAAACCTCCCTCAACTTCTCTAAGAGAAATTACCGACCTAGATGATCTATTCAGATGAAGGGGTCGGGGACGTATTCCCCAGAATCCCAAAAAAGCAACAAACATACGCAAAATCATGGTTGAGACTAGGAACACTACTTGAATATGGCATGATTCAATCGGCTAAGACTTGATTCTTCTCGGGAAATTGGAGGAGCAGCGAAGGAATTTGAGAGCTATCAGTCAAGGGGCGGATGTAACGCCCGTAAATGTGTTTTTCTATTTAATTGTGATGGTTGCTGTATTTTCCTAAATTTTACCATTTTTGAGTTGTGTCAGTCGGTAATAGTTCGGTATAGTAGATTATTATTTAATCGATGATTTTTACATTTTCGGTAGTAGAAATATATATGACGTGTTACTTTGCGTTTTGGGGTTTTTCGGAGCAATTAAGGTTAGACCGTAAAATAGATATTTTAGTTAGATATTTTATGGGTGAATAGGAAGTAGGGGGGAGAAAGAAAAGAGATAAGAGAGAATAGAAAGAAAAACCAGTAAAAGAAGAAAAGAAATAAATAGAGAGAAAAGTGAGAAGAGAAAGAGGAGAAAAACAAAGAGAAAGAGAAGAAGAGATTTTGTGAGAAGATCAACCAAGCTAGAACCAAAAATCTAACCAAGGTAAGGGGGTGAATCTAATTTATCTTGGATGTATGATTCTTATAGTTTTGTTTTGTTTTTGTTCTTGTTCTTGCTCATTTTCTATACTTGAACAACAATGGTGGATTGTGAGTTTTGTGAGTTTTGAAGTTATAAACATGATTTTGTGGTGTGTATGTGTAGTATGATGATAGATATCTTCATTGATCATGTTTGTTTTCCATTTCTCCATGTTTTCTTGCTCATGAAGGAATTATTAGGTTATTAACATTTAGTGAATAAACCATGGATCATTGATGGTTAGAATGAATATATGGCATGTATGGATTGTGTAGGAGGTGTAGGGAAGCTTATTTGAGGTTTTCGGATGATTGGGTTGGGTTTAGCCGGTCTGTTGCAGAAATGATTTTTCTAGGTTTGCGCAGGTCCGCTAAGCGGAGGTTCTTTTGCAGAAAGATTTCTGTGAGGGTCCGCTAAGCGGAGCTTCTGCATTTTTGACTAATAATTTTCTGTCTGGGTCCGCTAAGCGGAGCTCAAGCGGACAGTGTAAGATGTAGTTTTTCCAAACTTTGTTTTGTTGTATCTTTTGAACTGTAGGTCGTTTCTACGCGCCGTTTGAAGTGCTATGGAAATCCTTGAGCATGCTTTATGATAAAGAAGAGTGTGTTGGTGGTTGTGAGTTTTCATAAATATATTTTGTGAAATAATATTTACTAATCAGGTGTGTTTTAACGATAAATGTATGCTTTGTGATTATGAAAGCCTGAGTGGTGTTTATGATGTATCCGTGTGGATTAATATAACCGGTGTGATGTGGATATGTGACCGAGTTATATTATTGTTGTTGTCATTATGTAATCGAGTCATTTGTGTGCACATCATAACATTTCAATACGTTAATGGCGGAATGCTGTTAACAGGTGGCTTGTGTGGCATTGGTTACCAGTGGGAGCTTAATGCTCGGTAACGGTACATTAGCCTGAGTGGCAAGAGATCATCAGTGGGGGCTAAATGCTCGATGACGGTTTGTCGTAGCTTACTGCTCGACAACGATGTACTTTCCTGAGTGGAATGAAGTCCCAGCATAATGCTCGGCAAGGTGTATTTGTCATAATGACAAGGAGGAGTTTACTCCGGATTTGGGTACCACATGCATATGCATAGTCGAGTCTCATTCATCACTATCTGTCTTTACCATTATGTTCTCACTCATTTATCGCATTGTTCGTACATTGATTGTGGTTGACTTAGTGAATTACCTTGTTGTATGATTCTTGATGATACTTGTTGGCATTACTATATTTATCATGTTTTTTCATTATAAATTATATTCTCACCCTTATGCTTTAATGTTACTTACTCGTGGGTAATGTGCAGGTGATCTGCAAGTGTAGGTGCTCTTTTAGTAGTCGTCCGTTTTGGTGTCGTCCGCTCGTGATACGTAACTCCTAGGGGGATTGAACACTTATTTTGTAGATGATGCTTATAGGATCCTTTTGATGTATATTTGATCTTTTGGATGTACTCATATTGTGTATTTTGGATACCTTATCATACGTTGTGTTTTGGAGGAATACTGTGGATATGTTGTTTACCGATATATATATATATATATATATATATATATATATATATATATATATATATATATATATATATATATATATATATATATATATATGAATACTGTCAAGTGTTTAAGAGAATCTTTCATCTTTGATTATTTGTGTTACGCATCTTTTACGAGAATGTTATTTTTGGTGATGTGGTTCCTTAAGTGTAATACCCTAGTTGTTTATATGAATTTAATTTTTATACTCTGATATTTGTACCTAACAGCTTTGGTAGAATTGGGGTGTTACAGCGGAAAGCGTAAAACCCTAAATGAGGGGGTTAAGCCCATTTTTATAGGAAGATGCCTGGAATACAAAGCGTCACATCGATTGACGCACCTCCCCTAGGCGCTGCGACCTATTCCTAGGCCATCATTTCCTCAATTACTAGCTGCCACGTCAGCGAGTCCAGTACACGCGAGTTTACGGTGATTTCCGGTAAACAACCGCTAGTCCTCCAAACTATAAATATACTTTGGTTACTCGCAGGATCGACTAGATTGATCCTAGGACATAGTCAAAGAGTTGTCTTTCAAGATAATTTGGTCCATGTTCGTTGGTTTTTGATTTTGCTTCAAAAACTTGGTTATGGTATGAACATATAAATAAATTGCGAAATAAACTAACAACGCACACAACTGAAAATAAACTGGTTATAAACGTAAATAGAACTTTCACGAAAATGTAAAGGAAATATAAAATTCAGGAATGTAAAGTGCAAGAATGTAACAACTTGTCGAAAGAAATAAAGAAACTTGAATCAAAGGAAAGACTAGGCGAAAAAGTAAAGAAAATTTAAAGACATTCCGATTCTGTAAATAGAAATACAAACATATTTAAAGTATGGTGTCATACGTACATTTCTCAACAAACTCTTTCTCTTAACACTTGATACTTGAGTGATTTGTGAGTGATTTGTACAAAATGAACACCCTGGATCCTGATACTAAGACCCTTATTTATACTAATTCGACCCTAATAGTCCTACGCTAATGAAATGCCACGTTGTCCACATGCATACGTTTCGAATCCCTGGGGCGCCATCTGTCCTTGTCGGGTTATACAGAATATTTCAAATTTCAAATCCTCCCGCCTGAATCCTCTTTCGATACGTGGCAACGTGTTCTTTAGTGAGAATGCAACGAAATACTACAAGTTTCAGTACTCTCGTATTTTAGAAAACGCTTAAGTCTTGAAGACAACCTATCTCGATTCAACTTCGATTTCAGCCATCTTCACCATAAATAACATTCTCGGAAATGGCCATTGAAAGCCATTTTTGTCTCTTCGAACTCTAATCCTTCGAGAAACATATTCTCCAGTCGAAATCTCTAGCTAACAACGCGCGACTCAATACCTTCCCCTCAAGAACGACTTCACCCGGGCACAACATGCGAGCAAAGTTCAGCGGAACACAGGCCGAGCGTTCGCGAAGTCGAAGCTTCTGGCTCGGAAACCCCGACTTGGGGGGCTCCTGTTATGGACTGGGCCAAGATTCATCCCAGTCTGCTTTCAACCCAATTGGACTCGGAGGCCCAAATCCTCTCTAAGCTCATAGGGAGCAAATCGTGCTCGGCTCCTTGGAGACCCGATGCCGTTGAAGCATTGCAGTGTATGCTCGGCATAGGACGTTCCCCCGCGAGCATCCCATAGGACTTCACTCCTCGTCTAGAGCGTCCCGTCCGCTGAGGACTCTCTTCCCCGTGGTCTTATGTCGAGGACCCTCCTCCTCGTAGGATTACTTCCAATCCAAACCTCTGAATAGTACGAAGTCCAAGTAGTCCCTGAAAGACCGCATCTCCCTTGAACTTCGGAGTGGTTGACCAGGACGGAGACCACATACTGGTCTCCGATATTTTCGTCGAGGAATCCTGACAGTCTCTTAATTGGGCCTGGGTATCCAGTCCATTAGCGAGATCTTTGCCCAGCGCTGGGGGCTATAAATATCCTCTTTCACTAGAGGGTCGGGTATTCAATTCTTATCCTTTTACCTTGTACTTGCGCTCTGTTGCTCGTCTTCTCACTTTAGCATCGGAGTACCTTGCATGTACACCCCCAGTTCTCAGAAGATCCAAATCCGTGCAGACCGTGAAGATCCATCTGATCAGGAAAGATCAAATAGTAATAACAAAAAATACTAATATAAGACTGAATTAACAATGGAAAAAGCTAACATGTTCCCCAAGGACACAAGATACTGAGATATTTATAGAAATATTTTTTTGAAACGCGTGCATTCAATGTATCAAAATTTTAAATATAAATTTATTATATTTAATTACATTTATCTTGTTCTAATAATAATGTTAGCATGACCCATTAACAATTCAATAAAACCCTAATTATAGGCTATGCAAATTTGGGTATATAGAGTTGTCAATTTATGTGTGTAAAATTTAGTATTGAAATTTTTTGTGTCGCTTATTATTCTCAAACGTAGCTTTCTCTCTAGTGTTGTTGCCTAATTATTTATTGATTTTTCATGTTTTATTGTCCTTACTTTTGAGAAGGTTTTGGAAACTTTTTCACCAAGACAAAGAAAACATTGGACAGGAACCTGCATTATTTCTTTTTGGACAATAACTTTTGTTTCTGTTCACTTTGTTTACGGATGACAAAAACAGTATTAACAACTTTTTCCTTCCACGCCGTTCTATTTATTGTCATTATATATATTTTTTAAATTGGACACTTTGGCCTCTTATAACTCTTTGAAAATCCCAACGATATATTAATACTTATTAGGGATCTTCATCTTTTGTAAATTTATAGTTGAACTTGTGTCAAGTTCGTCTCTAGTGTTTTTTTTATAAAAGCATTTTGTCTCTAGTATATATATAATATAAAAACTTTAATAGTAAGAGGATAAAAACAAATATATTGAGTTTTTTTTTAGGTTACACTAATTTGTCTTTAACTTTTGTTTGATTATGTTGCACGATGCATTGATAGCTTATATTTATAAAATATTTTATAAGATAACTCTAGAGTGTTTGGTTAGAATTATATTCTAACTTCCCACTACTACATTTTCTTGTCAAATTCCTAATGTTAAGAAATTGTAACAGTTTGATAGATTTTTTAATCAAAAAAAAAAAAACAAATTTGTTCAGCAAAATAGCACTGTTATAAATGGTCCTTGGGGTACTTTTCATTCTTTACACTTTACAGCTCCTAAAATAGTTGTAAAATGTTTATTTTCAATTTCTAAAGTCCTTTTTATGGAAAGGATAGGGAGAAGAGACAAATCCCTTGGCATAACTGGTATAGTTTTTATTAATGGGATGAACAACAAGTTGATTTGTTTAATTTTAGGCTTTATAATAGAAGTGGGGTTGCATGGTTTTCGTTCTTAACATTGGTGGAGGGATATCTATAATATTACTAATAAAATTAGGTGTCTTTTCTACTAGTGGTTTGATAAGTGTTTACCCTCTAGAGTATTGTTTAGGGTAAAATATGGATCACAAATATATATTTGTTTGTTAAGTGTTTATCCTTATTTGAATTAATAAGGATGAAATTTGCTTAAAAAAAGATTTCAAGATTGATTGTTTCGATTATTGAATTAAGATTTCTTATTGTAAAGTTTCTCAACCCAACTCAATCCTAGCCTTCGTCACTTTTCTTTTTTTTTCTGTATCCCTTAGAGGGGGTGATTTAGGATCGATTTTGATCCAAAATCACCCCTCCAAATCGCTCTTGTTTATCTATTAGTTAAATAAGTGATTTTCACATATATTTAGTTTTTTTTTTGTGATATCGTCATTTTAGTGTGTCATTGTTTGTTTTGATTTTCCGTCTTTATGTGGTGTATTTTGTTTTTCTGTCGTTGTGCGCAGTGTTCATATATTTGTTTCAGGTTGAAAGATGAGTTTCGATCTAGTGCAGATCCTATCTATAACTTTGGTGCCATTAACGCTACAGATCTGGAGGCATGAATATTTCAGACATTTCAATATAGTCATAGTTATATTCGTAGGCATATGCAATTTGTCATTTTATGCTATTAACATGGATGCTGTGAGTTTGTTTGCAGATTCATCCTTTTTGTTTTTGGCGATTTTTAATTTGTATTGCAATAATGTACTCTATCGATTTAAATGAATGAATATTTTATTTAGTAAAAAAAAAATCGATTGTTTCGAAAATAAATTACTCGAATGTTGGTTTATTAATGACTTAATTCTTAATTTGTTAGGTAAAGTCACAAGTCATACTTAAAAAAATCATGTTACACCTACTTATAAGTTGAGTGTTGAAAATTGAAATGCCCTAACAATTCGGTTTTTTGTATTAGCAGAAATAAATTAGTTAATAGTATAATTTATAGTTTGATTAATGAATAACAAAATATAAAAAGTAATTTTAAATAGTAATATAAATTTAGTTAAAATAATGTAAAATATTCGTGAAAATAAATTTTTGTGACTAATGATATGATAAAATTGATTAATAACTATTAGGAAGATCCTAAAATGTCCCACATTGGTTAGAGATAGAGCATTGAAAGAGTATATATATAGAGGGACACTCCTTATCTTATCCATCGGTTTTGTAAGGATGAGTTAGGTCAAACTCTAATATGATATCAGAGCTATCGATCGGACTAGATAGGGACACTCCTCATCTTACCAACCGGTTTTGTAAGGATAAGTTAGGTCAAACTCTAATAATAACAATTTAATATTTTTATTACAAATTAATTTATATTTATTTAAAAAACATTTCTATTATAAATAAAAAATATTATTTAAAAAACACTATTTATGACATAACTTGATCGATATTTAGTGCATGTATTTGTGTCAAAATGATCTCTCAAAATAGCAGGACTAATTCGGTAAAGAAAATGTATTACAGAATACAGTAAGTTTGTAAAAATATATTTGAGAACACATATAGAATACTGTATGTGTTCGGTATTATACGTATGTTAATATTTTTTTTGATAAAAGTTAGGTTTACACCAAAACCTAAATCAACACCGTATATACGGTTATATGCATTTTTATTTTTTTTATAATTTTTTTCTGCCTTGGTTGTTGTGTTAGAGTTAAAATATTATTAAAAAATTAAGATGTAAGTACGGTGTAAATACTTTTCTATGTAAACATAACACATCTTTATTTTTTTACGTAAATAATTGACGAAGTTGTTTGAAAGAAATTGTACTCCGGCGGCGAGAACAGAAAGAATCAACAGAGGCAGATAAGTAAAAATAATGACGAGCACAAAAGAGTGAAAAGATATCTGTTTTGAAGATATGATATGATATTCCAATAAATGAGTTTATGGAACTACCTACTGCTAAAGCAATGATGACAATATCTTTTGAAAGAATCAACAAGGCAACTCAAGTACAAGCAGTAATTTAGTACTAGAATGTATGGCTAGGGTAGTTTACCTATAAACATTTTATTTTTCTCACTCTTTTCATTACTTACTACGGAGTACTACTATTCACCTCATGCAAACATTGATTGATAAGCTATTCACGTGGGTGCACTCTAGCTCATGATCTGGCTCCTCTACCTATAGTGTAGGATTCTGTACATGACTATTTGTAGTGGTCCTTTACTTTACTTTACTAGTTTCTTTACCGAAACATTGCTTATAATGTTCTATTATCTATTTTCACCTTCTGTACTATGCATGCAAACTCATCTGCCATGCGCAACAGTTGCAGTAGAACATGCTATATGGTTACACTTGAACTACTCTTATTGCAACTCAACAAACAATTTAACTACTTGTTTTTCCTTTTTAATTCTATAATCTTCCTATTTTAATTAATGTTATGTATTAGAAAGTTTTGGTCATAAAATTAAAAATAGTAGAAGGGAGGAAGTAAATATTGTTAAAATAAGCATAAAAATTGAGTCTGCTCCGTCACGATGACAGGTTGACGGACGACAAGCTTTCTCGTTTATTTTTTTATTTATTTTTTATTTTTTAATAAATTTATAAGTTTTTTTATCTTTTAATTAGATTTTTCACTTATATTTTAGAACAATTTTTTATAAAACATCTTTTAAATAAATTTTACTTGGAAAATATTGCATATAATCACAAATAAATGTATAAAATAAAACCAGCAATAATTAAAATTAATTAAAAAAGACGGGTTTAAGGTGAGACGGATTAAACAAATAGGCGCGGAGAGTTTTGGCGGTATACGGATTTTAGCAGGTGGCGTATTTTTATCGGTGCACGGAACGGTCCAGCGAGTAACGACCCATTTTGCAATCCCCACTAAAGATGAATTCACAAATTGTGCAGTAAATACTCGCACAAATTTGTATGTTGTAAATTAGTTTTTACTTGTTATACATTAAAAAGTTTTGATCATAGAAATTAAAATAATAAAAGAGAGAAAATATATTTTTTTAAAAGTAGTCTAGAGATTGAAATTTATCATCTTAAAGATGAATAAATAGGTGCATGTTAAAAAAAAATATAGGTTGTACGGATTAGACTCACGTTCTTAAATTTAATGTTTTTATACAACTAACAACTGAAACGATTAACATGGCTAGAGAAAATAAAATTTTGAAAATAAAAAATTTATTATTATTATTATCATTATTTTAAATACGATTTATCAAAGATTTTTTATTTAAGGAATAAACCTTTATAAAATGTTAGTGAGGTGAGGTTTAATTGTGGCATATATATTTTTGGTTTGGAAAAGAATAATGAGATTGTTATCTTATTTAACAATGAAGATATTCAATGCCACATCATTTTTTTAATATTATTTTATTATTAATCAAATTAAAATTTTAAATCAATTAAGTACCAATATCCAATTAAAACAAAAGGTGCCAAAGAATTTGTCTTTATTTTTTATATGTTTATCCATGTGTCAAATATAATTAATCTAGATAATAATTTCACTTAATGATATATAATTTCATTAATAAGTAAATAAATTTGTAATGTAGAAATAAATTGTAGGTTTATATATATATATATATATATATATATATATATATATATATATATATATATATATATATATATATATATATATATATATATATATATATATATATATATATATATATATATATATATATATATATATATATATATATATAAGCACATTAATATAATATTAAAATAATGAAGTTTTTAATGTGAAAAGATGGACTATATAATGATTTTAATTGTTATGAAATTATTAAATATGCATTGAATTGAAATTTTAGAAAAAATTTACGACATGAATTTTTCACGCTATAATTTATAATAGATAGTTTAATTAAAAAAAATAAACGACGTGTCAATTAATAAAGAAATATAAATGTATTTTTTACTTAAATAATTGTCAATGTGTTAAATGTAATGTGTGAGTGAAATGTAATTGATCAAATAATTTTCTTTAATAATCAATTTGTAATACACACTCTCAAGTCTCAAGCATTTCACCGCTGGACCACACACGTACATAATTGATCAAATAAATAAGGGTCATGCTAACATGTGCCCTTAGGACACATGTTAAGGATACTATAATTAGAAAAAAATAAATGTAATTAAATGCAATAAAGTTATATTTAAAGTTTCAATACATTGATTGCACGCGTTTCAAAAATATATTTCTATAAATATCTCATTATCTTGTGCCCTTGGGGCATATGTTAACTTTTCCCAATAAATAATATCTCCTAAATGTAATGCTAGTTAACCAAGCGGTAAAATTTATGATATAAATAATTCCCTGCTAAAGTTAATATTGTTAAAAATGCTAAAAATGAGCAAAAAAAAATTAAGATGCAAAGTATATATTTTTTGCTGTGCAAGTGTAGATCAATTTATTATTTTTATATATATTAAAAAAAGTATTAGAAATAATTGATTTTTTGATAAACATAATTAATAAACTAAATTATGCTATTTAAATCATTTTGGGAAATTTAAAATGATAATAATTATAGAAGAATTTTTTTATGCTTATATTTTAGTTACTCCTTAGATAAAAGAAATTAAATAGATGGCTTATAAACTTCAATTTCTTCTTCAAAATCACATGAATTATAAAAAAAATGTATTTATCATGCTTTGCCATCCCAAAAACATGACATATTATATTGGAGAAAATAAATAGATTCATACGTTAAGCTATCATCATGCAAAAGATCTGAATACTATTTATTTGAATATACAATTTCTACCTCAATATACCATAAAAATAAGTTAATAGTAATTAAATGTATGACCTAATTTGTTTTTGAGTTCAAGACGTTCCAAAAGATTTGATCGGTGGAGATATCGAAAGGCGTTTTTCCCCTTCTTCCCCTCAGAAGGGCACACATGGTCAGTTGTAATTAAATTTTACAACAAACTCAGATAGCTTCGTTATATGCAATTCTTTTAGTACATGAAAGTATCTAGTAACTTTTTCCGTAACAACGTGACTATGGTTGCATTAACAATAGTAAGAGGTGTTCGTGGTTCGGTTTAGATCAGTTTGTGATTCGATTAGGATCGGTTTTGACGCAAAAATTTATCCGATCCAAAAATAAATTAACTTGCTGTTCGGTTCAATTTTAAATGATATGTTAAAAAAAATTGATCCGGTCTAATCTGATTTAATGTGGTTTTTGATATAATATATAATATGTTAAAAGTTAATAATATAAAATGAGAATGGACGATTATGGTTGAAATAACAAAAATAAATAGATTAAATTAAACTAATAAATAATATTAATTTAATGGAGAACATGAGTTTGATATTGCTCCAAACCTCTTAACTAGGGAGTAAGTTTTTAAAAGACAATAACACATTAATGTTGATTTGGAAAGAACTAAAACAGTCCCGTGGACAAAAGTATTTGGAAATAGAGGTCGGTGTTCTTTGATCTAGCCTCAAAGTAAGACTTTGTCTTGATTTGATGCATGTAGAGAAAAATGTATGAGTTTGATTGAAATACTTCTCAACATTAAAGACAGTATAAAAGATAGTAAGAATTCACGTCTAGATATGATGGTGATAGGTATGCAACAAGAGTTAGCCCTCAAAATAAATAGGAAATAAAAAAAATACTCCCCTAGCATGTCACACTTTGTCTAAAAAAGGAAAAAAATTGCACTTGTTTGCAGAGTATCAAAGTTTCCCAAGAGTACTCATCAAATGTGAAGATACTTGTATGAATGAAAGATCTCAAATTAGTTGGCTTAGAATTGCATGATTGTCATGTACGGATGCAACAACTTCTACCGATGACTACCTGTGGCATTTTACCAAAAAGTGTAATGACAACTATAATCATATTGTGCTTATTCTTCAATACTATATGATGTAAAGTCATTGATCCTAGAAATTTAGATGGGTTAGAACATGAGGCTACAATTATCTGGGATCAATTAGATATGTATTCCCCACCATCATTTTTGACATCATGGCTTACTTAATTGCTTATCTAGTCAGAGATATTATATTTTATGGTCTAGTTTATTTAAGGTGGATGTATCTGGTAGAGCAATACATGAATGTCTTTAAAGGTAATAGGGAGAATCATCACCTTCCTAAAGCTTCGATCGTTGAACGATACATCACAAAAGAAGTTTTTGAGTTCTGTTATGTTGTAACAAAGTGGCGTCAAGAATAAACCAAAACTATGAGAAAGATTAAGTTTCTTGAACAAACACAAGAAACTCTATTAGGTTTTCAAGAGAGTGAGAGAAGATAGAAGAAGAAGAAGAAGAAAATTAGGATTGGTTATAACTATTTTTCTATTCACTTACTCAATAAGGATTCAAAGATTACAAGTGAATAGCAACAATCATCATCTCTCATCAACCTGAAAAAACTATTATATTTATAGACTACTAAGCTAACTTAGACTACAAGCTAACTTAAATAATTTGGCTAAATAAAAAGGCCCAATTCAACATGCTAACAAACCTAGCAATATCGGCTACTGCATGCTAGAACATATTTTGACTACAACATGCAGCACTTCGACATCAACAAGTGAACAGACTTCGACAACATGATTAAACTCTATCGAAACAATAATTTATCGTTGTTGAGATACTAGAGTTCGATCCAAAATCTCAAAAATCTCCAGTTTGAAACAAACTTTACAACATAAGGGAAACAAACTAGCTTTCATCATGCATCTTTATCACCTGCATACAGTGGAAAAATTTACAGATTGACATTTTCTTAGTGGTTATATCAACAACATTATCTTCAGTCAAAACCTTCAACACTTGGACTTCTCCATGCTCGATTATTTCTCTGACAAAATGCAGGCTCACATCGATGTGTTTGGTTCGCTCATGATAGGTTGAATTCTTCAATAAATGTATGGCACTTTGACTATCACATATAACAGTGATAACTCGGCCTTGAAGTTTCAGCTTCTTAGCAAAACCTTCAAGTCACAATGCTTTTTTTACAACTTCAGTAAGGGAAATATATTATGCTTCAGTGGTTGATAAGGCAACAACTTTCTGAAGTTCCTCTTTCCAGGTATTTTTGTTCCAAACATAGTGAACACATATCCAAAAATAGATTTTATAAAATCCATACAATCCGCATAATCAAAGTCGACATTTTCTTTGATTTCTGCTTTGATTGAATTGAGGATTAATCTGTTTTACAACAGGCTTTGAAATTGACATACTCAATTGGTTGAGATCTTCTTCAAGTATGTCTCTTGAGATAAGCATAATCTTGACTTCTTTCTATCTCTCCGGATGTCAATAACAAGAATCCTAGATGCAACTCCCAGATCCTTCATGTAGAACTCCTTATTGAGTTCAACCTTCACCTTCATTACATCCTCGACACTATTGCTTGCTATGAGGATGTCATCCACATAAAGAAACAAAATAATAAGTAAATTTCCAGGTCGAAAACTAAAGTAAACACAATGGTCAAAATGGCTCCTATTGAAACCTATGGGTGCCATGAACTTGTCGAATCTCCTATTCCATGGTCAAAGATATTTTTTTAGACCATATAAAGACCTATTCATCTTGCATACATATTCTTCTTTTCCCTTTTCTGCATACCCTTCAGGTTGCCTCATTGGGATTGGTTCATCTAGATCATCATACAAAAAGTGGTCTTCTAGGTCAAACTTTTCTACCATGGAAAGCAACATCCAAACGAATATGTGCTTCAATATAGGTGATAACACATCATTAACGTCGAATCCTTCTTTCTAAGTGAACCCTCTAGAAACCAATCTTGCCTTGTATGTCTTCGACCTAACTCCTTCAATTCTTTCCTTAACCTTGAAAATCCACTTACAACTGACTAACATGGCTCATGCAAGTTATTTTGTTATCTCCCAAGTGTGATCATGAAATATTTCATCTCATCATCCATGGCTTTCATCCATTCATTATTATTTCAACTCCTTAGTGTAGCGGTGAAAAATTGAGACTAAGCCATTAATTGACTTAACTCGTATTTTAGTGAAAGTCGCCACCATGCTTTATTGTTTCCAAAGGAAATGGGAAAAATAGCAAAATAAAACCCAAATAAGTGTTTAAAACAAAACTAATAAACAAAATAGAGTTCTAAGTTCAGGGTTGGTTATGAAAAGGGAAGGTATTAACACTCTCATCATCTACTGTACTCCGTAGGAACCTCTTTGAAAATACGTGTATTTGGTTTAAAGTTTATTGTTGTTATTTTGTTTATAAAAAAGGTGAGGAGGTGAAAAAAAGATATATTTTTTATTTTGTATGATTGTCAAGACGTTGCATCTTGTGCCTACATACCCCTTTTGTGCAATAGAAAAGTCAGAGCATTTGTAGTTCCCTTAGAAAAGATTTTTTTTAAGGAAAAGGCCAAAGTGGCAAGAAGTTTTTGGATGCTAAGTTTTAAAATTAGAAAGCATAGTTTTGATTTCTGAGCTTTAGAAATGCAAAGCAATGTTTAAATGGCTAAGCTTTAGAAATGCAAAGCATGGGGTTTAAGTTGATAAATTTTAGAAATACAAAGAAAAAGGTTTGGGTGCTAAGTTTTAGAAATACAAAGCATAAGTAAATACAAGAAAGAGGTGAGTACCTTGACAATTTTAGCCAATACCATCCCATTCCTTTGAATTAGAGATTCAGGCAATATCAAATGGGGAAAAAGCAATTGGATATCTCAAGCAACATCATGACAAAGTATCTCAAACAATTTTAAGCTCATACAAGAGATAGGTCATATATAGATCATAGTTAAAATCAAATTATATTAAGCATACGTATCAAGATCAAGTATCATGTCATAAGATCATACAATAAGACAAGGAAAATCATATGAACATGGTAAGGTCAAGATCATACTTTAAAGCATACAAGATACAACATCAATTACATGGAAAAGGCAACCCTAAAAGGATCATCATACAAGTTCAAATCCACACAAGTACAGGTATCAAAGCATGATACCAAGACAATCACAAACAAACCAAGACAAGTATGAAAACATCATATACAAATCAAACAAGTATGTAGACATGTGATAACTAAACAAAGTATGAACATCAAGTATAGAAGTATGGATAAGTACCAACCCGGTATGGACAAGTATCAAGCAAAGAGATCATATCAAGATATATCAAGTATATAAGCATGGTAAAATCATAATAGAAATCCTAACAGAATCATCACGCATAAGCTCAAATATAAACAAGTACAAGCATCAAAGCATGAGATCAAGTTCAAATTATCAAGGTATTAGGGTTTCAAAGTGAAGTTTTAATCATGTCTTTAACAATTTTCAAAGGAATGAGATTCAAATGACTCAAGGTATGAACAAAAAATGATTAAGGTATCAAAGTATCATGGTATTAGTGCCCAAACATCATCAAAGGATTGTATCAAACAAATATTTTAAAGATCAACAAATTAGGTTAAGTGAGATATATTTTAATGATTTTAGAATTAAAGAAATATTTTAAAATAAATAAATATATACTAATAAAATAAAATAAAACATATTTTATTATCATTTTTCCTTTGAGGAGAAAATAGAATCAAATTTTAATAGAGAAATTAAATCAAAAAAAAAAAGAAATGGTAAAGGAATTAAAATAATTGAATTTAGAAATAAAAAGAAATAAAATGGGTGACAAAAAGAAAGGGTGGGGTCAAAAGGTATTGAACCCCTGACCTTGAGGTTACATATCAAAACAAATACCACTGGGTCATATGCTGCATGGTGATAGTGGAGTGCATTCAGAGAAAACATGGGAAATAAAAAGGCTAAATGGTTAATAAGATAAAACACATAAAAAGGACTAGGTCGAGGGGGATTTGAACCCCAGACCTTACACTCACAAACAAACGCGTTTACCACTAGGATGACTGTTACATCCGTTTATTAAAATGCATTCATATAATTATAAATAAAGCAAGCTCTTAAATTCAAAAATGGCACGCCAGATCATCATCTTCAACCTTGAGATTTCTGGAAATCGTGTTTTTGATTTTGGCATCAAATTGAGAAAGTGTAAAAACCATTCTCCTTAGAATTTAATAAGGATTTTGAATATGAGCATATCATGAATTTATTCAAACTATAACTCTTTAATTTTTGACAAAACCAAAAAATCCTAGCTACTTCAAAGTTAAATTAAATGGCTAACAAGCTCAACCAATGCCTATTTTCACAGGGATTCAGATCATGACATTAAAGCAAACAAAATAGTATCAAGAAATGCACAAAATGATGCTCATATGTATGAGTTCCAAGTATGAGAAATTGTACCTAACAGAGTGAGGTTTGTTGCCTCTTTTAAGCACTCTCAATGATGCAAAATGATCATTCTAGCTTCCTTGGACCTCCAGAAATTCAATGGTATCTTTATCTTACTTTGAAACCTTATGAATCTCTAGACCAAGTCCACTTGCAGTGATGAATGAGCACAGGTTGGGTGGAGTGTTTGGGGTGTTTCAGTGATGGTTCAATGTATACAGAAGCTTGATTATGGCGTGTTGTTGGTGTTTGGATGGTTGGTTTTCAAAGAACTTGCAAGGATTAAGAATTATGAAGAAATGGTTTTTTGAGTTTCAATGGAGTTTTGCAATTTGCTTTTGAGTTTGTGAGTTTTTTCGGGGGATTCAAGGTGTGTTTTGGAGTGAAATGAGGTCCTCTATTTAAAGGGAAGCATGAGGGAGAAGGCATGATCAAAGATGAAAAATATGGAGACTTAATTTAGTTGGGTTTCAATTTAACGTTACACGAAGTTCCATGGTTTCAAAGCAATAGCTCCAAGCTTTATAGAGTGGTTGCATGCCTTTGAAGTATGCTCAGGTGCAAAGAAAAAGTGTGATCTGATTCAAAGTCATTTATAAGGCTCAAGGCATTGACATTATGATTAAAGTGATTTTATCAAAATGGAAGTCTTGCCTTTCTCCTCAAAATGGAATGAATTCTTGGACAATCACTTGAACACTTGGATAATGCATCAAAGATCTGCGTAAAGTTCATATTTTGTTAAGTTTAGAAGCAACAAAGACCTGTAATTCAGATATCATTAAGATGTTATTGTTTGTAGATATTAAATGGACATGAAAATGAACCTCAAGATCAGCTCTAAGGTTCCATATTCGTTCCTTCGAAACTTGGAGGTTAAGCAAAAGAAATTCATGCTCTTGGACTCATTGGAAATTTGAGATCACATACTAAAACTTTCATGTTGGGTACTTGAAGAAAATCAACTTGCATATCTAGTAGAAAATTGGCCAACAAAATTGGAAAAATAAGTTGTTTGACACTTAGAAAGTTTTGTAAGTGTTTAACATTTTACAACTTTGAGACACCAACTTGATCACTTCATATCTTCAAATCCTTATGAGCTTTTTTATTAATTCCTTCTACAATATTGAAGTATGAAATGTCATCTTTAAGTAGATACTTTTTGCATGAAAACATATTTCATGAGGAAGAAGTTACAAGTTTGTAAAGGGGGCTAAATGAACATGGAATTTCATAACATGCAAAAACTTCAAAAACCCTAATTTTCATCTTTTGATTCTTTCTCTTGATTTTTTATTAAACTTGATCAAATGGATCCACAAACCATATTTTCATGATTCTTGACTTGACAAGTCCATGGTTGACCAAAACTCTCAAAAGTCAAAGTTTGACTCTGAGTAGTTGACTTTTCCATCAGATGAGTTCCAAACCTTCCAATATTAATGGATCAAGCTTCTTTAGCCAATTGAAACATGGGAGTAGAGGGTATGAGGAAGCATATAAAAACTTTGAAACATTTTTCAATCATCCCTTGGTCAAAAAGTCAACACTACAATGATCTTGGTCAAAACCCTAATTTGGTGCACTAGATGAATTGGATGTTGATGATCTTGAATTGATGCACACTTGAACTTGAATATTGATTATGGGAATCACTTGATCATACTAGGATCTTTAATTATTTTGAAAGTCACAAAACCCTGATCACTTGAGCTTCTTGATCCAACACACCTACCTTGTGAAAGAAGCAAACAAACAAACACATATCTCTTTATATGTTGAGATTAGTGATATGAAATGATGCATGAGGATCTATTGATCCTTTGATGAATGAGATGATGATGATCAAACTATTTTTAATCTAATGCAGATGAGGTGAGATCTTAGGATCTAAAATTGGGGTATGACACTAAGATATTCCTTATAGTCTCCAAGTTCTTCATCAAGGACCTCACTTGCAGATATTAAAGCAAAGGCTATGAGGTGGCTTAATGACTCTTATTGACCTGTCTCCGAGGTGGCTTAGTGACTCTTTTTGACATGTCTCTGTTTAACAGGTAGTCATTATTTGTTTCCTCATTTTAATCAACAACTTATGCTTCTTCTTCAATATCATTTGGGTTATGCAATTCAGCATCACTTATGTTTCTTCATTGAAAACTACTGCTTAACTTGTGATGCACCTTTTATGACCTAGATCTAAGCACCACATCCTATAATCTTTGTCTCCTTCAGGGTACCCCATTAACATGCATCTCATAGCTCTAACTTTGACCTTGCCTCGTCTAATGTGAGCATAGGCTACACAGCCAAATACTCTAAGTCTGTCGAGATTAGGTGGATGTCCCGACCAGACTTCTTTAGGTGTCTTAATCCCTAAGACATTCAAGGGACATTTATTTATCAAATATGTTGTTGTCGAAACAGCCTCATCCCAAAACACCTTCTTCATGTTTGAACAAGTTTGGTTCGTCAACTAATCCATAAAGTTTTGGTGATAACATGTACATTTGTGTGAAGAATAATTTTTTACTCTAACAGTTTATTTAAAGTGTGAAAATTTTACTTATAGATTCTAAACTCTGAGTATGAAAGTTGTGGACTTTGGACAAGTGGAGTTTTGGATTCTGAACAAAGCAACTATAGACTATAGGCAATCAAAACGCATTCTGAACCATTGAAAATTAAGTGTTTACAACGAAAAATTTTCTTCTACAAATCATCAAGTCATCTACTGAATGAAGATTATCCAGATCGACTCTGATAGCTCAAGACTTGAAGTTTCTCATAACATGAAAGACTTACTTTGATCAAACTTCATCTTAATCTATCAGAAGCCTCTGACTCAAGTGGTTAGAAGTGAAGAAAGTTAGTAACTCTGGACTCTGACCAAGCTTCACCAAATTCCATATGAAGCGTCTATCTGAAAGAGATTACTATGAAGGAACATAGTGTGAAAATGTTAAAATAGTACAAATTATCATCATTTCCACTACTTTGTAAAAGAGGACAAAAATATTGTTGTCAGTACCAACTTTTGTAAAACGTCTCATCCTCACCTTCCACTACACTACTACAACCATTCTACTATTGCACTACTCAACGTCTCCATGCTAGTTGTGTGTCATACCCTAGTTTTTACCTCTAAGATCCCATCTATCATTCATTTGGGTCTAATCCAAAGATCACAAGCACGGGCTCCCCTTCAACACTATACAATGGAGGTCTTAATATATACAATATTTATTAAATAAAGAAATCTCATTTAAGCTCAAATTTTTAAATATTATGAGACATAAAACCCTAATTTTAGTATCTTAAGATTGCGCCGACAACCCGCCTATATTAAAATTTAAAACCATCTGATTTTTTGGTGTGTAGACTTCTCTGCTTCAAATATAAAATTTGGATTAGTTTTGTCATAAATAAAGAGGTAGTGGCACATCTTATTAATTATTTGTCTTTTATTTATATATAAATTTTATTATTCAAATAAAATATAAAATATTATTTTAACAGGATTCAAACTCAATGTTAGTTACTCATGTCTTACTTTAGACACGTTAAAGAAATTCTTTCAACAATTCATGCCCCATATTACTCGTATAACAAAGACACACACACACACACACACACACACACACATATATATATATATATATATATATATATATATATATATATATATATTCATGCATTATAATTTATAACTAATACACATAAAAGGAACCATTAACATAATTTTCACCTTATTTAATTAACCAACAAACACTATCACTTATCAACTTCTCATTAAACATTCTAACGAACAAAGTACTAGTTCTTGATCCTTGGACCCTTTCTTGTCATCAATCGATCAATTTTGATTCTTTTCCACCTTGTACATTTTCTCTTCAGATGTTGTTACCTGTGACATTTTCGAATAGCCTTAATCCACACAAACATGGAACTTTCCAAACTAACCCATGATATAGCTTTACCAACCTCATGAGTGTAAAGCTGTCCGAAAAACATCAACTTAACAACAATACATTTCCATTGAAAAACAAAGAAATAAGTGTTTTAAATAGCTTTATAAGTATTTCATTAGTAGACGATTACTTTGAATGTTGTCCCTTCTCTGTTTCATCTTTCTCTACCACGTAGTTTCTTCACTGTTCCTCTCATTAGCCAACAAATAGCATGTATTACTTCCATTCAAGACTTTGAGGTTTATGAGGAGCAGGTATTATAGGCGTTTAAGACTAACATCCATAATCACTTTCGCATTTCTTGGCTCCGAGAGAAGTATGGCGAGCTGGAGTAGCAATCTATGTATGAGGCAGCTGCTAGGGTATAAATGCTACATCTTGTAAGTTGTACATCTTCGTAGCTAAGTCACATGTATATATTGATGTGAAGTATATGTGGTTGTTTAGTAATCTTGGTCATGTTAATTGGGAATGAGTGTGTAGCAATGACAGTTCTATATTTAACAGTTAGAGAGGCGACTGTCTTTGAGACTAAATAACTTGTTGGTTATATGAGTTTATTTCAGATATGAAAATTTATTATTTCTTATTAATTTAGTTATTATTTATGATATTTCTTGATTTACCTATGCTCTTGTACAATGTTGGATATACGAGCATTTCCCATCCATTTGTGAGATACGGGTTATTCCTACCACTGCTGACTCCACACGGGTCAGAGATGAAAGTTCAGTCATGCATACATAGACGATGTTTTTTTTTAAATCTTGGTATCCGACCTTGCGACCGACTAATCTAAAAGGGCCAATCCCACCGTCCACTAGCGGGGGGCCGTTTAAAGCCAGGGCAAAGTTATGTATGGATTGGCCCAACACAAGAATTGTTAGCACCTAGCGGGATTTGAACTCAGGATCTTGAGAGGAGCACACTCTCATAGACGGTGTTTTAAAGTAAAAGAAGAGAATTGATGTGTTGACTGTAGATAATATCATATGGACACTCTACGCAGATAATAGAGTGCATCGGGAGTTTGATGGAAATTCCCTTTTTCTAGTTATCTACGACTTGATACCTTAGTGGTTAAACACTTACCTAAGAGGTGCATGTGCCAGTTTGGGTATGTCTCGAACATCCCACGACCAGTACGTGTTATTCCATCTGAGGACATTGATATATGGTGTGTTGGTAACGTTATCATCTATACTCGTTCCATTAGAGATCGTGCAGTGCGAGTTCAACTTTATACATATGGGAACTTGGAGTGGTACCTTATTATATCACACCCCCGCCTCTTCTCATCCGTTGAGTATGGAGATGGTGTTGGACCTTTTGATGTTGTGGGACCTTCTAATGATGTGTTACCACCTCCACATGTTATGGATGACTAGAAACGTCTATAGATGATAATCTCATGGGTTTAGTAAACCCAGATTATAAGGTTTATACTTTTGCATTCCGGGCAACACACAGAGTCTGTAGGAGACCTATGTATATATTATTATTATTTTATATTATTTGTATATTATGTGTATTATTACTCAGATAAGAGTAATATCTATCATATAAAAAAATTATATGTTCTGCATTTTACCAAAATACCATGCTTGCTCTTAAATTGGCCACGTGGCTGCCTTGTCCATGCAACCATCTTTTTCTCTTTCTTCCAACATCTCACACCATGTGACCAAAATGATTATGACAATGTCATATAAAACTAGGGTGTTGTATTATTTTTATGATTTTTTAATTATTGTTTAATAGACTTTAATTATTAATTAATATCATCCTAACTTATCAAATAAATACAGGGGTAGTACTATCGTATATATCTGTATATATTTTTATTTTTCAGTAATTAATTAATTACTCCCTCCGTCCCACAATGAGTGACTCAGCCCACCATTTCACACAGATTAAGAAAAGTGGTTAAAAGTAAGAGAGAGAAAAATATTTTTACTTTAATACCCTTATTATGTATTGAGAATGATGAAACTTTTATTAATTAGAGGGTAAAATTGGAAAAAGTATATTGAAAATTGAAATGAGTCATTCATTTTGGGACATCCTTTTATTCCAAATGGGCCACTCATTGTGGGACGGAGGGAGTAACATTAAAAAATATTTTAATTAATATATTATTTTTAAATTTATTTTGCTTATATATTTTTCATAAAGTTTTAATTTAGGGAATGATAGAAATAAGTATGTTTTAAAAATGGAAGATCCATCTCATACAAGTTAAAAATGTTTCATATGTGTATCAGCAAATTCTTAACATATAAATTACTTTAATTATAATTTATTTTATTATCATAAATGTCAAATATGAAAATTAATCAACTATTTTTTGTTACTTAATATTTTAAATTTAAAAGTAAATATTTGTAATTAAATTTCATATTTATAAAAATTAACAACATTAATATTATATTATTCAAAATATTGAAGTTAAAGATCAAAATATTGAATATTAACGGGAACATGAAGTTATTGAAAAAAATAATTTAAAATTAACGGAAACCTGAAGTTACTGATTAAAATATTGAATATTAATGGGAACATGAAATTACTGATCCAATTATTGAATATTAACGGGAACCTGAAGTTATTGATTAAAATATTGAATATTAACGAGAACATGAAATTACTGATCTAACTACTGAATATTAACGGGAACATGAAATTACTGAACAAAATATTGAATATTAACGAGAACATGAAATTACTGATCACAATATTGATTATTAACGGGAACCTAAAGTTACTGATTAAAATATTGAATATTAACGGGAACATGAAATAAGTGATCAAAATATTGAATACTAACGGGAACATGAAATTACTAATCACAATATTGAATATTAACGGGAACCTGAAGTTACTGATTAAAATATTGAATATTAACAGAAACCTAGAGTTAATGATTAAAATATTGAATATTAACGGGAACATGAAGTTACTGATCATAATATTGAATATTAACGGGAACCTGGAGTTACTTATTAAAATATTGAATATCAACGGAAATATGAAGTTACTGATCAAAATAGTGAATATTAACGGGAACATGAAGTTACTGACCACCATATTGAATATTAACGGAAACCTGAAGTTACTGATTAAAATATTGATTATTAACGGGAACATGAATTTATTGATCAAAATAGTGAATATTAACGGAAACATGAAGTTATTGATCACAATATTGAATGAAAATTCTAGTAACTCACGTTCGATGTCTTGCTGGATGTTATGACATCCACGATCACACAGCACAGATAATTAAAACAGAAACGCATAAAAACAATAAAGAACACACATAATTGTTTACCCAGTTCGGTTCAAACAACCTACTCTGGGGGCTACCAAGCCAGGGAGGGAATCCAATATAAGCAGAATTAATTCAGAGTTAAACTTCCCCCGTTTACAACTCCTCACTTAAAACCTACCCAATGCAATTCCAATCTATTCCTAGACCTGAGTATCTCCACTCACCCCCCTCAATCACAACGGTGATTACAAATAAACATTAAACAAATTCAGAGAGAAGACACGCTTCAAAAACACACCTTGATCTGCTTAAAAGCTTCAATCAAGAGACACACACTCGTGCTTAAAAGCTTAGAGTGACAATTAACACCAACAACCTATTCCAACGCAATCATCAAAGACAATTGCTTGGAGTACAAGAGACAGCTACAGAACTATGGTTCTTCACAATTAACACAATACTCTCTCTGCGTTCCAAATTAGGATTGCAGACTTTTTATATGCAGCTCTTGGGCCTTGGGCTTTTTTAGAAACAAATTAGGGTTAACCAAGTTAACCTAATTTACACGCCATCTGGTTGTTACAGAATGTGCTGTCAGCAAAATCTTCTGGACAAAATATTCAGCACACAATAAAAGTTTTCCTAAATTGTTGATTGAGAGAAATCAGGAAACACAATTAAAAAAATATAACAGCTCCTGCTGTCACACAAGGATGTCATGACATCGGTCATGACATTCACTACATAACCTGTATTAGCTTAACACATATGCAGCCTGCATAACACAATATTAAACATGTCATGACATCAATCAAGACATTAAAACACTCAGGTATGTTTTACCACAAATGCAGCCAACATGAAAACATCTTCAATCTCCCGCTTTGGCAAATTTTTGGCTAAAACAACTTGTCACACCATATTAGAGAAACACTTGCAGCAGAAAAAAAGCAACCAAAACACAATCAGAGCAATCAGAGCTAATACAGTACAGACAGCATACACCACCAGTATGCACACAGTGCTCAAACAAATCAAAACCAACCACACCACAAGAGCAGCACAAGCACAAACAGATCAACACAAAAATAATAAGTACATTTGATCACACACCCACCATACTTGTTGTTCTATCTGGGGTGACATTATTACTACTTCTCCCCCTGTTTGGCCACAAAAGTTGCCAAAGCAAACTACTGTCTTCTCCCCAATTTTTTTTTGTTAAACCTATGGTTCCTCAAGGATGCAGAGTCCTAACTTGCTCCGCAAGTGTTCAAACTGTGTAGCATCAAGAGCTTTTGTGAAAATGTCATTGATATTGTTAGGAACATTCTTGTCACTATCGTTAGAATCATCTTCAATATGCACCATATGCACCATTCTCAACTGTGCATCATTCAAGATCCTGTTAGGATTAGTCACCTCTGTATTCATGTTAAGACAAAGCATTGCTTTGACTGAGAAGAATAGAGATTGTTGAGGCATCTCAATGAAGTGAGTGAGTTTTAAACCTGTTTCTGTGGGAAAAGTGCAATTTGTGATTACACTAGAGTTGTTGTGGTGGGATGATAGCTGAAGGATCTTTTTGAGAACCAGGAGGACCTTCACATCTAGCTTATTAACAACATCTAGATCAGTAGTTGACCTTTGTGTAGAATTATGTTTGTCCTCCACATAATTTTTGATGTAGCAGGTGTGGTGACGGTTTTTTTTACCTCCCCGTTTCACTTGGGAGGACGGCACGCTAGACCTTTCACGCGAAATTTTGAAGGAGAATGCGCCCGGGGCGGGATGAATTTTGTTTTAGTTCTTCCTACGATATCACACGAACTTTTTAATTATCCTACGAGTAGGAGAGGGGAAAAAGATCTCAAATAAACCCTAGGAGTTTGCTAAGTGTGGGGATTCACCGAGACTAGAAATTCTGGAGTCCGGGAGGTCAGTTATACATAGGGAAGAGTTTAAGCACCCTACATATCCGTAGTACTCTACGGGAACCTTCTCTGTGTCTATGTGTTTGTGTTTGTTGCTTGTTATTGGGAAAGTTTCTCCTTTGTGTTAGGAGAGAGAATTGAATTGAATTAAAAAGGAGACAGACTGACTATTTTTGGTATTTTATTAGCTCGCTGAGATTCCTTGTGAACCTCATGCCTACATATCCCTAATGGAAGTCAGAGCTTATTGTAGTTCGGAGAACTAATTAGGGAAATTAATGATTTTTGTGCCTTGCTTGAAGCTCAAGGTTGAAGCTTGAATTAAATCTCTGTTTACAGTAAAGAGACATGAAATCATCTCTACAGAGAGGTATTTCTACTATTCCACCACAAACATTAAAAGAGTGACAGAATAACTGAATTCATTTCATTCAAGAAGGGGACCTTACTTGTGTATGTGCAAGTATACCAGTTGTCATACCCTAATTTTTGACCCTAAGATTACACATCATTTGTATACTGTCGCGGGCGAAAAATCGTTTTGTTCCACTTTTTTGTGGGATGAGACACCTGATGCCTTCTTTGGGCTCGAGTGCTCATAAAAAATGATTTTTCTTTGTTTCGACCAAACTTTTTATTGTTTCCAAAGTAGGAAAAGGAAAAAAGCTGCAATAACCTAAAAGTGGGGGGAGAGATCTTGGGTAAGAGGGTTGGTTATACGAAGGGAAGGTATTAGCACCCAACGTATCTATAGTACTCTATAGGATTCTTTATTGTTTTTCATTCCATGTTACGGTGGAGGTTCTGTTGTGAAATAGGTGGGACCTAAGGTGTTTGTTTGATTATGCTCGCAAAGATCATCACGATCCTCTGCATACATATCCCTTAGAGGGAATCAGAGCATCTGTAGCTCGGGGTCTACGGGTGCTAAGGTTTGAATGTTTTTTTTGTGTTTTGTTTTGCTCGCCAAGGATCGACCTTGTGCCTACGTATTCTCAAAGGGATGTTGAGAAAGTCAGAGCAATCGTAGTTCCCACTTATGCTAGTGGAAGCAAAGGATAAGAGACAAATGTCATCTAAATGTTTGATGTATCTAATCTATATCATCACATACATCTGTTTGTTTTTGTTTGAAAATCTTTTCATTATAAGCCCTGGGCCATGCCACTTATGGCGCTTAGAATGATAAAGATGTTTTTTGTTTGTTTAACCAGCCTTGTGGCAAAAAACTTTCAATGAAGTCAGCCTTGTGACAAAAAGTTTTGATTAATCAGCCAGCCTTGTGGCAAAAGTTTCAATGAAGTCAGCCTTGTGACAAAAACTTTGATTAATCAGCCAGTATGGTGGCAAAACGGTTTGATTGATTAGCCAGCCTTGTGGCAAAAAAGTTTGATTGATTGATTGATTGTTTGTGATGATATAGAAGAGATACTCCTAGCATAGAGATGAAAAATGTCTAATCTCCTAGGGTATTTGATTTGGATATTTGGGATGCTTATAAGAAGCCCGTGGGTCCTTGTACGAAGCCCAAGAGGAGGCTATCCGAGGGTCCTTGCATTGTAAGCCCAAGAGGAGGCTATGGGAGGGACAATCCAGGGTCCTTGCATTGTAAGCCCAAGAGGAGGCTATGGGAGGGTCACTCGTTTGTACAAAGCCCAAGGGGAGGCATGGTATAGTTGGTTTGAGCTCTTAGAGCGATTTCACCGGGAAACCATACTCTATGTCCTAACCTAAACTAGAGAGATTCTTTGCACGAAGCCCAATAGGAGGCTATGGGGAACCTAGTGTTGTACTAAGTTGAACAAGCACACATATCACACATATGAACAAACATGAACAAGTATGAACAAACATGAACAGGCATGAACAATTATATATATATGACAGAGTGTGTGTATATAATGGAGTTTATGAAGGAAATATACCTGTAAGCATGATCCATTTGTATACACAGGGGTTCGGGACTCACACTCGGGGAGAAGTCCACTTGAATTTATTCAAAGCTATGTAAACAGGTATTTACAAAGGGGCTTGGGACTTATACCTACATGGAGGCCCATGATATTTTTGGGAAGACTTAAAGAAAACCTTCATTTTTGATTTGTTATTCAAAGTTAAAAAAACAGATTGAAATATGTACAAAAATGCGTACAATGAAATACCTAATTTCATGTACTGGAATGGGTATGTACAAAAGGGGCTTAGGACTTATACCTACATGGAGGCCCATGGTATTTTTGAAAAGCTTTGAAATTGTTTTGTTAACAGACGCGTCGTTTGAAAAACGGTTTGAAAGTTTGTTTTGAAAGAAAGTTTATTTATTTTGAATAAAAAGACTGTGTAAAAAGAAAAAGGAGTGGGTCTTATACTCTCTAATATTCGAGAGGCCCCACTTCGTTTTGAAAATCAATTGATCAATCAAATAGATTTAATCAATGGTTGCTTTTGAAAATCAAAAAGAAATGGTTTATCGTTTTTGAAAAAGAATCGTGATCGCTTGTTTTAAAATGATTTGAATTTGAAAAAAGTCAACTTAATTAATTTAAAAAACAAATTGTAATGCTTAATTAAGATCTAAGTGATTAGGGTTTGATCACAAAAATATTTACAAGTGATTAGGTTAAAAATTAAATGAAAAAACAATATTTAAAGTATTTGAAAACACTTAAAAATATGTCATTTTAAACCTAATTAAAAACATATTAAATAAATCTTTTTTTTGTGATTTTTTTTAATATTGTCAAAATAGGTATATTAAATAAGAAGTGTGCAAAAAATGAATAAAAAATGAGTTAATTTGATTGGTTGAATTAATGGTTGAAGTTGTGTAAAAAACCAAAGAAAATAAGTGATAAAAAGAAGGGTTTGGTCCCATAGGGACTTGAACTCGTGACCTTGAGGTCACCAACTAAAACACTTGCCAACTGAGCTGCGCGCGCAGCTTGTAATATACACGCTTTGGTTTAATTATATTTTAAAATGAATCATTTGAATTTCCTGAACAAAAAATGGCGCCAAGAACACACCCTAATTTGATTTTTGAAAATCTTTGAAACTGGATTGTTTTGATCGAGTAGATAGTCTATCTCACTCGGTTTTTCACAAGGAACATGATGGTGATCCTTAATTTCATTTATTTCCACTCTAAGGTCATCAATTTTCTGGAAATCGTGAAGAACCCTAATTCTGAGATTGATCATGAAATTGTGTATGTGCAAGATAAATAGCAATTGATTGAGGGTTAATGATCCTCATGTGTGCAGAAACAAGATGGTATGTTCATATTTCATTTATGATGCATGGATAATAGAGTTTGAAGTTCATGAGCACTTACCTTAAAAATGGCAAAACTGAGAATCGAATTCTGCAAATGAAGAGTTCCAGTTGTTGTTTCTTGATCTGAACACCTTCAGTGGACCTTATGGAACATGTTCGGATGCTTGGAGTGTATTGAAAACCTCTTGATCAGTTGGTGGAACCCGATCTGCAGTAGGGCTTAAGTGAGGATCAAGCTAGTTGATTTTGATGTTTCAGGTCATGGATAAGGGTTGGAACAGTTCATATGAAGTATATGGAGTGTGTTTGGATGATTGACTTGGACAGATATGGCTTGGTATGAGAATTGATATGTTAAGGCTCATTTTATGCAAACATGGTGGTTAAAGAGTGATTCTGAGATTTAGGTGTTTTTGGGGTGTGTGGATGGATCAAACACATCACATTTGATGTTTATGAGATGTTAGGACCATCACTTTGGCCAGAAATTCAAAGGTTTGGAGGTTGGGATTTCTACCTCACTTTGAAACTTGAAACTTGCAACTTAAGAAAGAAGAGAGAAAACCTATAATTGTGAGGTTTTGGTGTGAATTTGGAAGTGATTTGAACCTCTATTTATAGGCCATGGATTCTGAATACAAGGCTCTTGTAAGTTTCTTCAAAGTTTGATGATTTGGCTTAAGGGATAGAAAGGAATCTTTTACATTAAATGCATATGGTTAAAGTTACTAAACCATGGTTAAATTCCAAGCTTCCTATCCTCTTCCATTCTGATCTTCAAATCAGAAAATATCATTCAATTATTGCTTCTATGCATCATTACTTGGTCCATTTGGCAATTTGGTTCATAACTTTGGCAAAATGACTTGAAATTTCAAGTGAAAAGTTCACTAATGGCAAAATTCAAAACCATAGCTACACTCCATATTTTTTTATGCTCTTGGACATTTTGGAAAGCTCATATTACACACTTCAAAACCCTAGTTGAAAGTTTCTTCAAGACCTTTAAGGAAATGGGTGAAAAAGATCCATGAACTTTGAAGAAAATGAGATTTCAAGTGAAGTTTTCAAAAAGTACCAACTTTGAAGCACCATATCTCTTAAATGGTTGATCTTATGGAAAAAATTTATATGTGTCAAAGTTGTTTATTGGATCAAAATCTACAACTTTCATGTTGGAAGTTTTTTTCAGTTTGTAGGTGAAATTTTGAGAAATTCCCTTCCAAAGTTTGGAAAAAACCATGAAAAACACTTAGAAAATTTTCTAAGTATGGAAAGTCAAACTTTGACTTTTTGATTCTTGATTGATTTTCTTGATTTTTCTTGATCAAATGACTTCATATATCACATATTGATGATTTAAAACTTCAAAAGTCATGGTTGACCAAAATTCCCCAAAAGTCAATGGTGATCTTGTACAGTTGACTTTTTCTGACGAATCGCGTTTCTGGAGATTTCAAGTGAACCAAGATATCCTCCTCAAAGTAATGGTGTGAATGGATAATATTGAGGCATTAGAGGATATTGAACCATAGTTTGAGTTGTGGCCCCATGTCCTGATTAAAAAGTCAGTTGTTCAGATGAATTAGGTCAAAAACCCTAATTGTCGACCAGATGAAATTGATGACTGTAGATCTTGAATTGAGATGTAATTTCCATTGGATGTTGTCATAGGGATTATTTGAAGATGATTGAAACCTTTGATTTACTTCCTGGGGATTTTTAGGGTTTCCCAAATGTGATCCCTGATTTTAGTCCCTGATAGTTCAAAACCCTAATCTGATGATTTGAAATTTCACTGTTGATCAATCCTTGTGTAGGAGATGTTCTGAGCCAATGGATTAGGTCAAAATGATGCACTTGGGGTCTTGAGGTCATGTCCCAAGCCATTAGGTCAAATTCTGAGCAAAAGTCAGGAGTGTGCTGCCTTCAGTCAAAACCCTAATTCAGTCGATTCAAAGCTGTTGAGTTTGTTGAAGTGAATCTCTGAGGACCAAATGTTGATTATTGATGAAGATAGTTCTTTTGAGATGAAGGGAGAACAAAACCCTAATTGGTTGTTACTTGTACTGATGAGTGATTTCTTGATTAAACCCTGCTGAGCACAAGTAGCAAACACAAGCTATGCAATTTGTTAGAGATGCAAATGATGCATATGCAGATGATATGAGGTGGTATCTTAGGTCAAAAATTGGGGTATGACAGATGCCCCTATTTAAGTTTCTTCAACCTGAGACATGAAGATTGAAAATCTTTATTTTGATAGGGTGGAAGAGACTTAAATATCAGAAGACGCAAATTTTGGACCTAAGATACCAAAATTGCGAATGATGCAAGGATATCTTCACCGAGGGAACATCAAGAACTGACTCCGCTGGGGAAAAGAGATTAGGAAGGATGCCTCAATCCGTTTTAGGAAGAGAATCCGTTTTATTGGGAAAGCAAGTGTATGCTTCGCCTGGGAATGATAGCTTTGTAAGAAAAGCTTACCTATCGACATTATCGACTATCAGCATGGGGATAGACTTGTTTAATAATGCGAAGGTGAAAGGTATGAAACTGTGTTACCGACTACCAGCATGGTGATAGACTTGACAAGGTAAAAAGAGTTTCAAAGATTCGGTTAATATTACCGACTATCAGCATTGTGATAGACATGTTAATAATAGGGTTAATGAAGTTTTTGGTCCCTCTAAATATTGAAGATTTCGTTTTTAGTCCTCCCAAATTTTCCTTTAAGAAATCGTCCCTCCAAAATTTTTCGTCTAAACTATTGGTCCCTAACATCAAATTTCGTAGCTAATCGGTGGCTAAAGTCGTAGCTAATCTCTAGCAAATTTGACGTTAGGGACCAATAGTTTAGACGAAAAATTTTGAAGGGACGATTTCTTAAAGGAAAATTTTGGAGGGACTAAAAACGAAATCTGCAATATTTAGAGGGACCAAAAACTTCATTAACCCTTAATAATATAACCATAACAAAAGGGTTACCGACTACCAGCCTCGTGATAGTGGTTTTGAAGACATGATCAATTATCAGCCGAGTGATAAAATGATCCTGGAGACTTTGTTAGGGGAATTACTGGTTATTCAGCCTTGTGAACAGTAATAAGGCCCTGATTGTCAAATGGTCTTCATGATTGATTTCCTTAAGAGGAAAAATCTTTTGAAAGAAACATAAACTGCTCAGATGATGAGGCTATTGTTTATGGTCTATTTTTTCACGACTCTATTTGAGGAATTGGTATTTTGAATCTCTGGTAAAGACAAGGTTCTAACCAAGAATGAATTGGAAAGAGACAGTCAAACCAGACTTTGTACCCATGAGGAATGAACTCGAATGGGTATTTTCTCCTTTGTTTTGAGAGGAGAAACTAAAGCAACCTTCTTCCACGAGGAATGATCTTAGTGGGGAACTGGAGAAAGAAAGGATGTTATTTCTGCTTATGGGTGACAACCTATTGGAGAGATGACACGCCCATACTTGTTCCTTTTTTTCTTTTCTTTCTTCTTTTTTTCCTTTTTCTTCTTTTTTTTCTTTTTTTTTTGGGATAGATATATCCTGAACAAGTGAATATTGAAAAATGCAAGAATGCATAAATGATGCAAATATGTATGAATGATGAATGTCAAGAATGTAGCATGCATACTGACAATACTGACAGACAGAGGAGTATATACTGGAGAAGGACCGACGTCGCAATACAACCAGATACTTGGCAAATGTTCTTCAACACGGTGTAGATAACACAGGTGATGAATGGTGTTGCATGTTTTAAACTTCTCTGGGGAAGATAAACATCTTTTCTCATTGAGATGGAAGAACCTCCTCACTGGAGATGGAAAATCTTCGTCACTGGGGATAAAAGACCCTCTTTACTGGGGATAGAAGAGCTTCTTCACTGGGGATAGAAGAGCTTCTTTACCTCGAGGGATAATTGCTTCAAGAATTCTTTTCTGGGACAAGAATACCGTTGTCTCAACAATTTTTCAGGGAGAATCCTTTTGTTCATCCTATGGAGACGACTGCTGATGTTCCTTCCGTTGTTCACAACTCAAAGGAAAATTTCGCTTTTATTTTGAAAAAGAAAAGTGAAGTAAATTCATTTAAAACTTATTTTTTCTTTTTTGTTTCAAAAGCGAATAACACAATTAAAGCGTCATTTTGCAAGCTGAAAGAAATTAAAGATTGCAAACAAATGGGCACAAGGCTCAAATTTATTTAATAGGATGGAAATCAGCTAAAGGCGTGATTCCATGGAGTATTTACAAAAGTTGGAAATGGTAATTATGCGGAAAAGGCTACATTGAAAGCAATAACCACTATTTCCCCTAACAACTTTGAGTTCCAACTGTGCTGGTCGCTTCAGATTGGCGATGATTTGATTGAAGATCCTTTGATGAAAAAAAAGACTCTTCAGGTGACGAAGTACGGACTGACGCAGTTACTTTGTCATAAATCCCTAATTTTTGCCTAGATTGCCCTTTCAGGTTTTCAATCTACCAGGATGAATTTTTTGTTTATTGTCTCTAATTTTTGCCTGGACCGCCCTTTCGGGTTTTCAGTCCACCGAGACGCTCATTTTTGCCTAAGTCGCCCTTTGCGGGTTTTCAACTTACCGAGTTGTTCTTTTGTATTTTTTTAGACAAAGTATTTCTTGACTGCATCAGCATTCACAGGATGTGGGAGTTCATCACCATCCATGGTTACAAGAGTCATGGCGCCACCAGAAAATGTTCTTTTGACAACATACGGGCCTTCATAATTAGGAGACCATTTGCCCCTAGAATCTGGTTGAAAAGACAAGATCTTTTTAAGCACGAGGTCGCCTTCTTGAAATTCACGAGGTCGAACCTTTTTGTTGAAAGCTTGTTTCATCCTTGCTTGGTATAACTGTCCATGGCAAAGAGCAGTCATACGTTTTTCTTTGATTAAGTTCAACTGATCGTATCTGCTTTGACACCATTCAGCCTCTGATAACTTAGTCTCCATGAGGACTCTCATTGATGGTATTTCCACTTCTACGGGGAGCACAGCTTCCATGCCGTATACTAGAGAAAAGGGAGTTGCCCCTGTTGAAGTACGCACTGAGGTACGGTACCCGTGTAAAGCAAATGGCAGCATTTCATGCCAGTCTTTGTAAGTGACGACCATTTTCTGGACGATCTTCTTAATGTTCTTGTTAGCAGCTTCGACGGCGCCGTTCATTTTTGGTCTGTAAGGAGAAGAGTTATGATGCTCAATCTTGAATTCCTCACACAGTTCTTTCATCATCTTGTTGTTTAAGTTTGAACCATTGTCAGTAATGATCTTGCTGGGAATACCATATCGGCAAATGATGTTGTTCTTGATAAACCTCACAACCACTTGTCTTGTAACATTGGCATAAGATGCTGCTTCGACCCATTTGGTGAAGTAATCAATGGCTACCAAGATGAAACGATGACCGTTTGAAGCTTTCGGCTCGATCATTCCAATCATGTCGATACCCCACATGGAGAAAGGCCACGGAGATGAGAGAACGTTGAGTAGAGTCGGTGGCACATGGATCTTATCTGCGTAGATCTGGCACTTGTGACATCTCTTCACGTGTTTGTAACAGTCTGATTCCATTGTCAACCAATAGTATCCTGCTCTTAAGATCTTCTTGGACATTGCATGCCCATATGAATGAGTTCCAAAGGACCATTCATGCACTTCATACATTAACATGTCTGCTTCGTGTCTGTCCACGCATCTGAGCAAAACCATGTCGAAGTTTCTTTTGTATAGCACATCTCCGTTCAGGAAGAAACTGCCAGAAAGCCTCCTTAGAGTTTTCTTATCTTTGTTTGATGCCCCAAGTGGGTACTTTTGAGTTTGAAGGAAGCGTTTGATGTCGTGGAACCACGGTTTATCATCGATGACTGCTTCGGTTGCAAACACATAGGCGGGCCTTTCATGGCGCGTGATTCTGACTTTAGGCACATCATTCCAGTGACTGACTTTGAACATGGAAGATAGAGTAGCCAAGGCGTCTGCCATTCGATTCTGATCTCGAGGTATATGATGCAATTCAACCTTGTTGAAGAAAGTCAACAGACGTCTTGCATAATCTCTGTAAGGAATCAAGCCAGGGTGGTAAGTTTCCCACTTGTCTTTGATTTGGTTGATCACGAGGGCTGAATCTCCATATATGTCTAGGATCTTGATCCTTAAGTCAATGGCTTCTTCGAGACCCATGATACAAGCTTCATATTCTGCGATGTTGTTGGTACAATCAAATAGTAATCTGGCAGAGAACGGGATATGAGTACCCTTGGGAGTGATGATGATTGCCCCAATTCCATTGCCAAAAGCGTTTACTGCTCCATCAAAAATTAGGCCCCATCTTGATCCAGGCTCAGGACCTTCTTCAGGTAACGGTTCGTCACAATCTTTCATCTTCAAGTACATGACATCTTCATCAGGAAAGTCAAACTTGAGAGATTGATATTCATTAATTGGTTGATGCGCCAAATGATCGGCGAGAATGCTTCCTTTGACCGCTTTTTGGGCACGGTATTCAATGTCATATTCGGATAACAGCATTTGCCATCGGGCAATCCTTCCTGTTAAGGCAGGCTTTTCAAAGACGTACTTGATCGGATCCATTCTGGAGATTAACCAAGTAGTATTGTTGATCATGTACTGGCGGAGACGTTTTGAAGCCCAAGCCAAAGCACAACATGTTTTTTCGAGCATGGAGTAACGAGACTCACAGTCTGTGAATTTCTTACTCAAGTAATAGATAGCATGCTCCTTCTTACCGGTTTCATCTTGTTGTCCAAGCATACAACCCATGGATTCTTCCAACACAGTAAGGTACATGATTAATGGTCTTCCTTCAACTGAAGGAATCAATATTGGTGGTTCTAACAGGTACTCCTTGATACTGTCAAATGCTTTCTGGCAATCTTCAGTCCATACAACCCCTTGATCTTTGCGGAGAAGCTTGAAAATTGGCCCACATGTAGCAGTCATTTGAGAGATAAATCTGGAGATGTAGTTCAATCGTCCGAGAAATCCTCTTACTTGCTTTTCAGTTTTTGGTGCAGGCATCTCTTGAATAGCTCTGACTTTGTCGGGATCTACTTCAATACCTCTTTGGCTGACAATGAACCCCAAGAGTTTTCCAGATCTAACCCCAAAAGTACATTTGTTAGGATTCAAGCGAAGCTGATATTTCCTTAGTCGTTGAAACAACTTCAAAAGGTATTCAATGTGTTCTTCTTCTGTGCTGGACTTGGCTATCATGTCGTCCACATAGACTTCAATTTCTTTATGCATCATGTCATGAAAGAGAGTAGTCATTGCCCTTTGGTAAGTTGCGCCTGCATTTTTTAATCCAAATGGCATCACTTTGTAGCAAAAGGTACCCCATGGGGTGATGAAAGATGTCTTCTCCATATCTTCAGGAGCCATCTTGATCTGATTATAACCGGAGAACCCGTCCATGAAGGAAAAGACGTTGAACTTAGCGGTGTTATCGACCAGCATGTCGATATGTGGTAATGGAAAGTCATCTTTGGGACTGGCTTTGTTCAAGTCACGGTAGTCAACACACATTCTGACTTTGCCATCTTTCTTCGGAACTGGCACTATGTTGGCCAACCATTGAGGATACTCTGAGGTGACAAGAAAACCTGCGTCGAGCTGTTTTTGAACTTCCACTTTGATCTTGTTAGCCATGTCAGGGTGAGTCCTTCGCAATTTCTGCTTAACCGGCGGACATTCTGGCTTCAATGGCAAATAATGCTGAACAATATTGGTATCCAACCCAGGCATGTCTTGGTAGGACCAAGCAAACACGTCAACATATTCTTTGAGAAGGTCTGTCAACTTACTCTTGACATCAGCATCAAGCAGCGATCCAATGGTCACTTCTTTTTTGTCTTCTTCAGAACCCAAGTTGATCTTTTCTAAAGGCTCTTTATGAGGCAGAATGGCTCTTTCCTCGTGCTTAAGTAATCGAGAGATCTCGTCCGGGATCTCCTCTTCTTCCTCTTCTTCGGCTTCGAACACAGGAAACTCAAAGTTGGGAGAGGGCATAGGGTTATTGCATTCAATGGGTTTATCAATAGTAAATCTGCACATGTGATTTATATTTATTTCAGAAAATTTATGAATGCAAAAGTGTATGCAGATTTTTTTTGAAAAAGTTTTTTTTTTTATTTTGGTTTTTTAGGATTACCATTTCCAAAAAAAAAAAACAAAAATAAAACATATAATGTAGGGAATTCAAAATGACACTTTATTTATGATTCATCTTTGAAACAAAGCCCTAAACACAAACTCATTTGTCTTGGGCAGGACAAAGAGGGAAACTTTTAAAACAAAGCCCTATACACAAAGTTATTTGGGCGGAACATTTAAAAGCAAAGCCCTATAAAACATCTCTCTGCTTTGGGCAAGGCAGGAGGTCAAAATAACAGCGAGGTGATTACTTTGAGCGGCGAACAACATTCGGAACGTCAACAGCCTTCCAGTAGCAACGAACTCCTCTGTGTATTATGTATTCAGGAAAATTCTCCTCAGAATTATCTTCAGTGATGACATTGACCGCTGGTCGGGCAGGATTTGAAGGTCCTGGTTTGTCAACCTTGTTCTTTGTAGAGTTGAAACGGCCTTCTTCTACTTCTTGAAGAGCATAAGACGAGTCACAATCTTCAGAATTTTCAGGATGTTCTTCCCAGTCTTCAGGATGAAGAGACTCATTGTCAGCGACACTTTCTGAGTCAACCGCGGGACCATCTTCCCCTTCATCTTCAAAAATGGCATTTATGTGATAGTAACCATCTTCAGGATTATAAATCTTGGCAGATGCATTGAAGCTGAAATTTTCAGTAATTTCAGGCTGCTGAGAAAATTGACAAGGCTGATAAGCCTCTTCTGGTTGACTATTGCATTCAAAGGAATCTCCCCATCCAGTTGGTTGGATATCTTCAATCGCAACCTTTGAACTTTCAGGTGCACTATATTTCACCATATAATCATATTTTCCACTTGGTTGTCCCAAGGTATCCCAAACCTCTGCAGGAATAGGCGGAATTTCTTTAGCACTTGTTTTCTCTGAAGGAGGATATGGTTCTTCCTGAGATATGTATCCCGAGTCATTGAGATAACATTTCCATTCTTCTTCAGTATCGGAGAGACCCTCTTCGATGCATTCTTCGATAAGGACATTAACCTCTTGAGGAATTGGGTTAAGGAATCCTCCACTAATGAATGTTTCTTTGATCGGACGAAGGGTTTCATCCTTCTTGGTGCAGTTTGAGAATGTTGGTGAACATCCGAGACCTGCTCTAGTTTCATTCTTGGTCGGGATCACAACTTGCCCCCAGCCAGTGGTAGTTCCATCTCTCACTACTTTTACCGCCTCTTTGTAAGAAGAGATCGATGCTTTCTTTTTGGAAGATTCGTCTTCTAAAGAGAGACCTTGGAACTGAGTTCCTTCCACATCATCAGCACCAATGAAAGAGAAATTGGATAAATGGCTCACCATCAAGGCTTGCTCTCCACTTATTGTTACCAATTTTCCATTTGTTACAAACTTTAACTTTTGATGGAGCGTAGAAGTTACTGCCCCTGCTTCGTGGATCCATGGTCGTCCTAACAGACAGCTATAAGCAGCTTGAATGTCCATGACCTGGAAAGTGATTTGGAATGTATGTGGACCAATTGTCATGGGAAGATTGACTTCGCCGATAACAGATTTTCGCGATCCATCAAATGCTTTGACTACTACACCACTGAACTTCATAGGCATTCCTTGGTAAGACAAGCGAGCAAGAGTCGTCTTTGGCATCACATTCAAGGAAGATCCAGTGTCTACCAACACATTGGACAAAGAGTCGGACTGACAGTTCATAGAAATGTGCAAAGCAAGATTGTGATTTTTACCCTCCTCGGGGAGTTCTTCATCACAGAAGCTTAAATTATTGCAAGCTGTTATGTTGGCTATTATCCCATCAAAGTGGTCAACAGTCACATCATGATCTACAAAAGCTTGATCCAAGACCTTCATCAGGGCTTCCCTGTGGGCTTCTGAGTTTAAAAGCAATGAAAGTATTGAGATTTTTGAAGGAGTCTGCATAAGCTGATCCACAATCTTATATTCACTTCTTTTGATAAGTTTCAAAATTTCATCAAAGTCAGGATTGACATTGGTTCCACTGGATTGACCAACATCAGTGCTTGTATTACTGATAGGAGTTTCCTCGGGATTTCCCACTGGCGTATTGATAGGATTTTGTCCGGTTGCAGGAGCAACAGGCTGCTTTGGAGGTAGTGGAGTATACACACGTCCACTTCTTGTTACGCGACTCACATCGGCGATATTCACGACAGATGAAAGAGTAGGTAAAGGAACTTCTTGTCCATTCTTTATCATTGTAGCATTGTAGTTGTATGGAACTGCCTTGTCAGAGTCATAAGGAACAGGTCCAGGTAGACAAATGATCAAAGGAGCAATAGGAACCTTTGGCTTGTTGTAAGTAACTTCCATGCGCTCAGGCATGTTGAAATGAGGAACGATGATGTTAACTTTAAGCATTTCCGAGTTGATATCTGAGACTAAAAGCTCATGCGGATAACATCCTATCATGTTAACTTCATCTTCATTCCTATTTCTGTAGATCTGAATAGTACCATTATCCAACAGTACTTGGAGATCTCTTCTCACAATCGAACATCCGTGAGGATCTACACAACATATGCTACAGGAACCATAGTGATGCTGGCGAAAACTCGGCCCTCGACAGAGAGTGGCGTGCATTTGTACCAAATCTGCTCTTGAGAAATTGATATTATAGACTCGGTACGGACCAGGACATCCATACACCATGTTTACAACATGCCCTCCATGATTGGGCAGCGGATTTGCTTGCACATTAGGATTCAAATTTCTGAAAGAGAGGAGATTAGATCTAACCAACCTCTGAACTTCATATTTCAAAGCTATGCAATGCTCAAGATCATGGCCAGGTGCTCCTTGATGATAAGGGCATGAGACCTCAGCTTTGTACCACCATGGGAGTTTCTCAGGTATGGGTGGTGGTGCTTTAGTTTGAACAAGACCTCTTTCAACCAAAGCAGGGTACAATTCTGTGTAGGTCATTGGAATCGGATCAAACTGTGGAGCTCTTTGCACACGATTCTGATTATTGTTAAACTGCTGAGCCTGTGGTCGAGGCTGTTGTTGTTGAAACTGAGGAGTGAATCCCGGATTCGGTGTTGTGTTAACGACTGGTGTGATAGAAGCAACCTGTCGCTGACGATTGACATTTCCTCTTGGCCTCCCTTGGGATACCATGTCAACACTTTGTTCTTTCTTCTTTGGGAAACCACTTCCGAACTTTTTGGTTCCGCTTGAAGATCCACCTTCTTTAGTCAGACGTCCGATTCGGACTCCTTCTTCTAGACGCATCCCCATGTTTACCATTTCGGTGAAATCACTTGGAGCACTAGCAATCATGCGTTCATAATAAAATGGACTGAGAGTATTCAAGAAGATCTTTGTCATCTCTTTCTCTTTTAATGGTGGATTAATCTGAGCAGCAGTTTCTCTCCATCGTTGGGCATATTCTTTGAAAGCTTCATGGTCTTTCTGAGCCATGGATCGAAGCTGATCTCTGTCTGGAGCCATATCCGAGTTATACTTGTATTGTCGGACAAAGGCCTCGCCTAGGTCGTTGAAAGTTCGAATATTAGTGCTATCCAAGCCTGTGTACCACTTCAGTGCGGCACCAGTCAAACTGTCTTGAAAGTAATGGATAAGCAACTGATGATTATCTGCATAAGTAGACATTTTTCTGGCATACATCACAAGATGACTTTGTGGACAAGAACTACCTTTGTACTTCTCAAAGTCAGGGACCTTGAATTTAGCAGGTATTTGTACACTGGGAACCAAACATAGCTCCTGGGCATTCTTTCCAAACAAATCTTTTCCACGGATAGCTTTAACTTCCAGCTGAATCTTGTTGAATTGTTCTTGGAGATCTCCTACAAGGCTTCGCTGATTTGTGCTATCACCCTGATCATGATAAATCTCATTGTCTCCGTAAGGAACAGTGTGAACCATAGGAGTCGGAACCGTCATAGTGGGTTGAGAAAGTGCCATAGTGACTTGAGAAAAAGTTACCCCCTGATTTGGAGTGAACTGTGAACTTTGTGCAGGAGGCGCTTTAGTTGTGGATGTTTGAACCCCAGAAACATTATGGCGGAAACCTGTACCGAAGCTGAAAGGCGTGCCCCAACCTTCTGGCATGGAGAAAGATGGAATGCTGAATGCAACTGTAGAAACTGGAGTAGTGACTTCAGATGTTACCGTCGCTTGACTGTTGGGTGGCGGAGGTTGATTCTGTGCGGCCATTAAGGAGTCAACCAGAGTAGTGAGACTTTCCAACTTTTCCTGAAGAGTGGTCACTGTACCACGAAGCTCAATATTCTCTTGTTCAGAACTTTCCATTATTCTTTTTCTGCTTGAACGAGTATTGTATCTGTGATCTGATTGCGAGCGCGGTCGAGAAACTTTGAGACGCGACAGCTTGACGATCTAATGGAGAAAGATCCAAAAGATGAGACTCTATACAACAGACTCGATATGCAGAATGATGTATGCAACAAGAAGTTTATGATTTTTCCAAACATTTTTTAAAGATTATTTCCTTGCAAACATTTGTACACAAACTATTCTTTTATTGAATAAATGGGAAATGTTACAACATTGGAGCGTAGCTCCTTACAAAAGCAAATGATAAATAAAAAGCTAAACAATCCTAAGCATCTTCATCAGACGAAGAACCAAATGCATTGTGCAGCTTGAGCTTCATGATTTCTTTCCCATAATAAGCTTTCAATTTGGCCTTTTCAGTCCTCAGCTTGTCAACAGTATTCTTCCAATCATCAGGAGTCGGAGCGTTGCTTGTTGAACCTTCAGGCTTTTTCTTGCTTTCTTTGATGTACCTTTTGATTGCAGCGTCTTTCTGACGAATCTTCTCATCTTTGCTCATGAGCCATCCATCTTGACGGTAAAGAGTTTCTTCGTGATCTTTCACCCTTTTCTTCAACTTTCTATTTTCCACATCAGTTCTACGAAACTTTTCTTCCCAAGCATCTTTTTCTACCCTCATCTTGGCTAAAGTGTCTTGGTATTCCTCCATAGTGGGAATGTTGGGTCGTTGAGACACTGCAGGAAACATGGGTTTTTCATAAGCATAAGGCATTTGAAACTCCTTTGCTCTTTTCTTTACCCAACAGGTATAGGTGTCCACGGCAATGCAATTTCTCGCTTCACCTTTTTCTTTCCATCGGACGTCGTACCAAGCTCTCACCATTCTTGTTTTCAACCTTTGAGGATCATCCCCTTCTTTGTAAAAGTAGCATTCCACTGAGGGACCAATGGGTTTAGTTGAATTTGCATACCCGAGTTGTCGTCGGGCTAAAATCGGATTGTAGTTAATTCCTCCTTGTGTACCAATGAGGGGTACGTTGGCGAACTCTCCACAACTTTCAATGGTTTCTGTACCACAGTGAGCCAAGGTATACCAACGGATATCATTATTAGTAAGAGACATAAGTCTTCGAGGCCAACGCAAGCCTTCTCGGTTTTCTGTGAAAATAGGAGACTCAGGTAAGTGTGAAACAATCCATTGGAACAACAGAGGTGCACGACAAACAATGATTCCACCGCCTTGGCGATTCCTATGATGAACAGAGAAATACATGTCACCAAGCAAAGTCGGAACAGGATTTCCAATCAGAAAGATCTTTATGGCATTGATATCGACAAAGTCGTTGACGTTGGGAAACAGAACTAACCCATAGATGAGCAAGGCTAGTACAGCTTCAAAGGCTATCATGCTACCAGTTTCGATGAAATCAAAGGCTTTCTTTACCAGGAAGTGTGAAGTTAAACCTGGGAGGTTTCCTTTGGTAGTCCAATTACTCTCTACTTCAGACTTTTTCATGTGGATACTTGCTGCAATGACGTGTGACTTAGGAATGGCTTCCAAACCATTGAAGGGTATTTTGTCAGACACAGGAATACCTAAAAGATTGGCATATTCTTCCAAGGTCGGTACCAACTGGTAGTCTGGAAAGGTGAAACAACGGTAGACGGGATCATAGAACTGAACCAGAGTTTTGAGAAGTCCTTCATCAACATGAGTATTCAGGATAGGCAAAAGATTTCCATAACTTTTCCTAAAATCCGAAGGATCTTGTACAAAAGATGATAACTCTATCAGTTTTCCCACATCAGGCGCTTTGAAACCATATTTCTTGGTATGCCTCTTTACCTCTTCCATAACTTAATCCTAATGTTTGCAAAGAAAATTTCTCTAAATCTTTGGAAAAATCATGTTTTTTATGGAAAAAGATGGGTTTTCTAATGAATGTATGCATGCGTGGATGCATGAATGCCACATATTCAAACATGGTAAAACAGACATGGTAATGGTAACACAAACATGGTACTACAAACATGGTAACACAAACATGGTAATTCACACAAGTTCAAAGGTCCAGCGTCACGAGCATGAGGTCAGAGAACCAAAAATGGGATAGATCTAGTTAATCACCTGCACAACATGTTCTACTGATACGTCAGAGTCTACATTTTTCTTTCGGATATTACCGGCCTTCCACAATTCATCTCATGAGCCAGTAATATTCTCAAGAAAAACTCGTCTGAGTGTGGTTCTCCGCATGACAACTATCCAAGTCTTCACCTGGATCGTTTCTGCACCACGTCCTAATAAGGCCAGGATGGGTTGGGGTTCTACGGCCAACTCAGCTTCTACAGTTCAATGCAGCAATAATGTTTTCGCTACGAAACATGCTAAACATATATTACCAACAAGGAACCTCCACTGAGCGGAAGGATTCTCACGTGCGCCTGCACATGACTATACCCTCCACCTAATTTCTTATGTGTACTTAATCCGGGTTAGGATTTGTCCATAATGTATCACTTGTAACAGAACCACACAAGTAATAGAACCAAAGAATCACACATGTAACAAAAATTAAAATAAAAACAATAATTAGAAATAACCCTTCCTTTGGAAACAATAAAAAGATGGTCCCCAGTGAAGTCGCCATTTTTCTGTCGCGGGCGAAAAATCGTTTTGTTCCTCTTTTTTGTGGGATGAGACACCTGATGCCTTCTTTGGGCTCGAGTGCTCATAAAAAATGATTTTTCTTTGTTTCGACCAAACTTTTTATTGTTTCCAAAGTAGGAAAAGGAAAAAAGCTGCAATAACCTAAAAGTGGGGGGAGAGATCTTGGGTAAGAGGGTTGGTTATACGAAGGGAAGGTATTAGCACCCAACGTATCTATAGTACTCTATAGGATTCTTTATTGTTTTTCATTTCATGTTACGGTGGAGGTTCTGTTGTGAAATAGGTGGGACCTAAGGTGTTTGTTTGATTATGCTCGCAAAGGTCATCGCGATCCTCTGCATACATATCCCTTAGAGGGAATCAGAGCATCTGTAGCTCGGGGTCTACGGGTGCTAAGGTTTGAATGTTTTTTTTGTGTTTTGTTTTGCTCGCCAAGGATCGACCTTGTGCCTACGTATTATCAAAGGGATGTTGAGAAAGTCAGAGCAATCGTAGTTCCCACTTATGCTAGTGGAAGCAAAGGATAAGAGACAAATGTCATCTAAATGTTCGATGTATCTAATCTATATCATCACATACATCTGTTTGTTTTTGTTTGAAAATCTTTTCATTATAAGCCCTGGGCCATGCCACTTATGGCGCTTAGAATGATAAAGATGTTTTTTGTTTGTTTAACCAGCCTTGTGGCAAAAAACTTTCAATGAAGTCAGCCTTGTGACAAAAAGTTTTGATTAATCAGCCAGCCTTGTGGCAAAAGTTTCAATGAAGTCAGCCTTGTGACAAAAACTTTGATTAATCAGCCAGTATGGTGGCAAAACGGTTTGATTGATTAGCCAGCCTTGTGGCAAAAAAGTTTGATTGATTGATTGATTGTTTGTGATGATATAGAAGAGATACTCCTAGCATAGAGATGAAAAATGTCTAATCTCCTAGGGTATTTGATTTGGATATTTGGGATGCTTATAAGAAGCCCGTGGGTCCTTGTACGAAGCCCAAGAGGAGGCTATCCGAGGGTCCTTGCATTGTAAGCCCAAGAGGAGGCTATGGGAGGGACAATCCAGGGTCCTTGCATTGTAAGCCCAAGAGGAGGCTATGGGAGGGTCACTCGTTTGTACAAAGCCCAAGGGGAGGCATGGTATAGTTGGTTTGAGCTCTTAGAGCGATTTCACCGGGAAACCATACTCTATGTCCTAACCTAAACTAGAGAGATTCTTTGCACGAAGCCCAATAGGAGGCTATGGGGAACCTAGTGTTGTACTAAGTTGAACAAGCACACATATCACACATATGAACAAACATGAACAAGTATGAACAAACATGAACAGGCATGAACAATTATATATATATGACAGAGTGTGTGTATATAATGGAGTTTATGAAGGAAATATACCTGTAAGCATGATCCATTTGTATACACAGGGGTTCGGGACTCACACTCGGGGAGAAGTCCACTTGAATTTATTCAAAGCTATGTAAACAGGTATTTACAAAGGGGCTTGGGACTTATACCTACATGGAGGCCCATGATATTTTTGGGAAGACTTAAAGAAAACCTTCATTTTTGATTTGTTATTCAAAGTTAAAAAAACAGATTGAAATATGTACAAAAATGCGTACAATGAAATACCTAATTTCATGTACTGGAATGGGTATGTACAAAAGGGGCTTGGGACTTATACCTACATGGAGGCCCATGGTATTTTTGAAAAGCTTTGAAATTGTTTTGTTAACAGACGCGTCGTTTGAAAAACGGTTTGAAAGTTTGTTTTGAAAGAAAGTTTATTTATTTTGAATAAAAAGACTATGTAAAAAGAAAAAGGAGTGGGTCTTATACTCTCTAATATTCGAGAGGCCCCACTTCGTTTTGAAAATCAATTGATCAATCAAATAGATTTAATCAATGGTTGCTTTTGAAAATCAAAAAGAAATGGTTTATCGTTTTTGAAAAAGAATCGTGATCGCTTGTTTTAAAATGATTTGAATTTGACAAAAGTCAACTTAATTAATTTAAAAAACAAATTGTAATGCTTAATTAAGATCTAAGTGATTAGGGTTTGATCACAAAAATATTTACAAGTGATTAGGTTAAAAATTAAATGAAAAAACAATATTTAAAGTATTTGAAAACACTTAAAAATATGTCATTTTAAACCTAATTAAAAACATATTAAATAAATCTTTTTTTTGTGATTTTTTTTAATATTGTCAAAATAGGTATATTAAATAAGAAGTGTGCAAAAAATGAATAAAAAATGAGTTAATTTGATTGGTTGAATTAATGGTTGAAGTTGTGTAAAAAACCAAAGAAAATAAGTGATAAAAAGAAGGGTTTGGTCCCATAGGGACTTGAACTCGTGACCTTGAGGTCACCAACTAAAACACTTGCCAACTGAGCTGCGCGCGCAGCTTGTAATATACACGCTTTGGTTTAATTATATTTTAAAATGAATCATTTGAATTTCCTGAACAAAAAATGGCGCCAAGAACACACCCTAATTTGATTTTTGAAAATCTTTGAAACTGGATTGTTTTGATCGAGTAGATAGTCTATCTCACTCGGTTTTTCACAAGGAACATGATGGTGATCCTTAATTTCATTTATTTCCACTCTAAGGTCATCAATTTTCTGGAAATCGTGAAGAACCCTAATTCTGAGATTGATCATGAAATTGTGTATGTGCAAGATAAATAGCAATTGATTGAGGGTTAATGATCCTCATGTGTGCAGAAACAAGATGGTATGTTCATATTTCATTTATGATGCATGGATAATAGAGTTTGAAGTTCATGAGCACTTACCTTAAAAATGGCAAAACTGAGAATCGAATTCTGCAAATGAAGAGTTCCAGTTGTTGTTTCTTGATCTGAACACCTTCAGTGGACCTTATGGAACATGTTCGGATGCTTGGAGTGTATTGAAAACCTCTTGATCAGTTGGTGGAACCCGATCTGCAGTAGGGCTTAAGTGAGGATCAAGCTAGTTGATTTTGATGTTTCAGGTCATGGATAAGGGTTGGAACAGTTCATATGAAGTATATGGAGTGTGTTTGGATGATTGACTTGGACAGATATGGCTTGGTATGAGAATTGATATGTTAAGGCTCATTTTATGCAAACATGGTGGTTAAAGAGTGATTCTGAGATTTAGGTGTTTTTGGGGTGTGTGGATGGATCAAACACATCACATTTGATGTTTATGAGATGTTAGGACCATCACTTTGGCCAGAAATTCAAAGGTTTGGAGGTTGGGATTTCTACCTCACTTTGAAACTTGAAACTTGCAACTTAAGAAAGAAGAGAGAAAACCTATAATTGTGAGGTTTTGGTGTGAATTTGGAAGTGATTTGAACCTCTATTTATAGGCCATGGATTCTGAATACAAGGCTCTTGTAAGTTGCTTCAAAGTTTGATGATTTGGCTTAAGGGATAGAAAGGAATCTTTTACATTAAATGCATATGGTTAAAGTTACTAAACCATGGTTAAATTCCAAGCTTCCTATCCTCTTCCATTCTGATCTTCAAATCAGAAAATATCATTCAATTATTGCTTCTATGCATCATTACTTGGTCCATTTGGCAATTTGGTTCATAACTTTGGCAAAATGACTTGAAATTTCAAGTGAAAAGTTCACTAATGGCAAAATTCAAAACCATAGCTACACTCCATATTTTTTTATGCTCTTGGACATTTTGTAAAGCTCATATTACACACTTCAAAACCCTAGTTGAAAGTTTCTTCAAGACCTTTAAGGAAATGGGTGAAAAAGATCCATGAACTTTGAAGAAAATGAGATTTCAAGTGAAGTTTTCAAAAAGTACCAACTTTGAAGCACCATATCTCTTAAATGGTTGATCTTATGGAAAAAATTTATATGTGTCAAAGTTGTTTATTGGATCAAAATCTACAACTTTCATGTTGAAAGTTTTTTTCAGTTTGTAGGTGAAATTTTGAGAAATTCCCTTCCAAAGTTTGGAAAAAACCATGAAAAACACAGAAAATTTTCTAAGTATGGAAAGTCAAACTTTGACTTTTTGATTCTTGATTGATTTTCTTGATTTTTCTTGATCAAATGACTTCATATATCACATATTGATGATTTAAAACTTCAAAAGTCATGGTTGACCAAAATTCCCCAAAAGTCAATGGTGATCTTGTACAGTTGACTTTTTCTGACGAATCGCGTTTCTGGAGATTTCAAGTGAACCAAGATATCCTCCTCAAAGTAATGGTGTGAATGGATAATATTGAGGCATTAGAGGATATTGAACCATAGTTTGAGTTGTGGCCCCATGTCCTGATTAAAAAGTCAGTTGTTCAGATGAATTAGGTCAAAAACCCTAATTGTCGACCAGATGAAATTGATGACTGTAGATCTTGAATTGAGATGTAATTTCCATTGGATGTTGTCATAGGGATTATTTGAAGATGATTGAAACCTTTGATTTACTTCCTGGGGATTTTTAGGGTTTCCCAAATGTGATCCCTGATTTTAGTCCCTGATAGTTCAAAACCCTAATCTGATGATTTGAAATTTCACTGTTGATCAATCCTTGTGTAGGAGATGTTCTGAGCCAATGGATTAGGTCAAAATGATGCACTTGGGGTCTTGAGGTCATGTCCCAAGCCATTAGGTCAAATTCTGAGCAAAAGTCAGGAGTGTGCTGCCTTCAGTCAAAACCCTAATTCAGTCGATTCAAAGCTGTTGAGTTTGTTGAAGTGAATCTCTGAGGACCAAATGTTGATTATTGATGAAGATAGTTCTTTTGAGATGAAGGGAGAACAAAACCCTAATTGGTTGTTACTTGTACTGATGAGTGATTTCTTGATTAAACCCTGCTGAGCACAAGTAGCAAACACAAGCTATGCAATTTGTTAGAGATGCAAATGATGCATATGCAGATGATATGAGGTGGTATCTTAGTACCTCTGGACCCTTATTCTGTTATTACTCTGTGATTATTCTGTCTGTCTGGCATTGGATTGTTGTCTGTTTGTGTATGCAGGTATTTCCTTGAAAGCCCTTGATGGTTAATTCCAAGGCATTGAGATAAGGACTTTACCCGAAAACAGCCGTTACTCTGCCCGATTTTTGTCAGGATGTTAATGTGCTTAATGCAAAGTGGTGCTAAGATAATAAATTCATCTGGATCCCCAAGTGGTAATGTTTGGTATTGTTAGTCCAAAGGATGGGAAATCTACCTTGACTCATAATGTCAAGTGTTGGCTTCTTCTTCGGTTAGACCGTTTCTTTCCTTAGCTTTTATTTTACGCAATAGGATAGCCTCTTCATCTCCTCCCATTCTTAAATTTTCAAAATCTTCTCCCTTTTTTAAAAACCTTCTTATATTTGCAACCTTTTCTTTAAAAATATCTTTTGCCCTTAGTGGCCTTTTTCTTCAAAAAGTTTAGACACTGTTAATTGTCGAAGCGAGTGGTTATACCCCACGATTTTGAAATTGATTGATATAATGAGATCTTTTCCGCGTGAGAGAGCTAGTGGCATACTCGTTGATTTTATCCGAGTTGGAGCCCTTCTTTCATTTGCGATGCAAAGAACTCATTTGTTCTCATGCTCAAGATCAGTGGCTGAGTATTTCTCTCCGACGACGATAAAGTGTTTATTCGTTTTTAAAACTTCGTTTTCCCTTTAAGCGGAACTACATTAGCTCTGACTTCTCCATTGCACCAAGGAGGTATGTAGGCCCAAAGCTTAACGCTTTGCCGAGCTTATTTTTAAAAATAAAATAAACCCTTTTTTTAGCACACACAACACAGATTTTCAAAAAGGTTCCTGTGGAGTACCACAGATATGAGAGGTGCTTTAAACCTTCCCCTCATATAATCAACACCCGAACCTGAGTTCTCTTTCTTGTTTTAAAAACAAAACTTTGGGTTTTACGTTTTTTTCCCTTTTCCTTTGAAAAAATAAAGTGCGGTGGCGATTTCAAATGAAATATTGAGTCGAGTCAATTCCATGGCTTCGATCTCAGAATTTCCCCGCTACACCAGTCAACTGCGTCTTGAACGAAAGAAAGATGCTCATCCAAATTAGGGAAAGTTACCACATGCCTGGGTTTTACTGCCAGAGCATGCCTTTCAAAATCCTAAATGGGAGACTGATTAAAATTAAAATGTAATGAAATGTTTGTTTGTTTGAATGTGGTGAGATAGGAGAAAGATCTCTCTATAGAGATAAGCTATATCCATCTACTGTATAAAAGATTTGATTTTAGCTGGCTTGTATGAGGCCCAAGCTTGAGGCTTTTGATTGACTTATTATTTTATTGACTCTGGGAGATAACTCTACTGGGGATTGACTTAAACTATGAAGTTTATGTGTTCTGTACAAAGCCCAGAATTGAGGCTGACTCTAGCTGGAGAGCATTTATTTGATGGATTTTTATTTTGGTGTTCTGTACAAAGCCCAGAATTGTGGCTAACTCTTAACTGGGGAAGTCATTATTTTATGTCTTGTATGAGGCCCAAGGTTGGGGATGACACTGACCAAGGATAAACAAATATGGATCCTAGACTCTACTAAGGAAGATTAATGAAGATAAGGGTGACAGAGACTGTCCATGTCTCTCATTCCAAAAGGTGTACTCAATATGAGATTGAGACAATCTTAGCTTGTTTAAAGTCTGGTTTAAAGAATGTAAGAAACTCACCAGAATAGGCTAAAAGGTAACTAAAGACCTATTCCTTTGTTTATAAGAAACCTGATGGGTCCTTGTATACAAGCTCAAGAGGAAGCTGGGAATTCTTTTAAGAAGCCTGTGGGTCCTTGTACAAAGCCCAAGAGGAGGCTAATCGAGGGTCATCGAGGGTCCTTGTTATAGCACAAGAGAAAGCTATGTGGTTTTGAACTTAATTTGGCTCTAAGCAAATGGGTAAGAGGTTTCACCGGGAATAATTCCTCTTGGGTGGATGTATCCTATTTTGGGTTCTAAGGATTTTTAAAGATGTTTCACCGGGAATAATTCATCTTGAGGGTTTGAACTAAAGATCTCTAATTAGGAAAGAGCCTTCACCGGGAAGACATTCTCAATCCTAGGCCATAGTCATATAATATATATATAGTTTAACTGTCCTAAGGTTTACACTCAGACATAATTCTTATATATAAAAAGTATATAAACAATTTATATCTGACAGTAATTTAAATAAAGACTGTAAATTGAAAGCTATAAAGCCTAACCTGGGATGAGTGGAGGCCTTTGAAGGAGTATGTACAAAGCCTTACCAGCAATTTTATTGATAACAGTTGAATATTTATAATAAACAGTTAATGGTTTTTGAAAATAGAAGAAGTAAAGATGGACATAGGTCACATAGGTATCTGAAGAGTTTCACTGGGAATAATGCCCTTCAAATACCAGAAGAATGTTTTGAAAACAGAAAGAAGATTTTGTAAATACAATTTTGAAGACAAACTAAGAAAAGAAAAAGGTGTTGGGACTTACACTCTATTAGAGGCCCATTAAAAAAATGAATTACTGTTTATGAGGAACAATTGAGGCCCATTGAAAACCTGGATCGTCTGTTTAATCGGAGATGGAAAATAGTTGAAATTCTTTGACAACAGTCAACTTAATTAGGGTAATGACAAAGCTTATACCCTACTAAGACCTAAATGAATAGGGTTTTAACTAAAAAATATTTATAAGAGATTAGGTTTTGAAAATCAAGTGAAATTTATATTTTTTTAAAGTATTAAAACATACTTAAAATATATGATTCTAAACCTAATTAAAACATATTAAAATAATATATATTTTATGATTTTTTTGGTATATCCTAAAAAATAGATATATTAAATGAGAAGTGTGTGAAAAATGAAGCAAAAATGATTAATTTGATAGTTGAAATAATTATATGAAGTTGTAAATAAAAATGGAAAAAAATAGTAGTAAAAAAATATGGTTTGGTCTTGCCAAGGGTTGAACTCACGCCCTCTTGGTTACCAAACAAAACAAATACCAACTGGGCCACGCGTGTGGCCTGTTTAGCAAAGGAGCCCATGTGATTATATTTGAAGGCAAAGCAATAAAATGAATTGGAAGATAAAATGAACAAAAGGTCTGAGGGGGGGATCGAACCCCAGACCTAAGGCATGGCAAGAGTTTGGACGCACGCTGTAACCATTGGGACACTACGATGAATTCGTAGGTTAAACACAAACCATTCAAAATATAATAAACTAAAACCTGGGAAATTTGAAAAATGGCGCCACCATCTTCATCTTCAACCTCAAGCTTTCAAATTTCTGGAAATCCTATCTCTCTCAATTCTCAACCAAATCCAAAGATGTGAAGATGGATTTTGCTCGTTTTTGGACGAGGATTATGATAGTACCCTTTAATTTCATTTATTCTGAGTGTAACTTAAAATTCGCAAGCATGAACACTAAGAACCCTAAAACTGAAATTTAAAATGAAATACTCTATATGCAAGATATGATGCAATTGACTGAGGGTTAATGATCCTCTCAGGTGCAGAAACTTGTTGGTATAACAAGTTTTGATTTATGAGATAGGAATCATAGAGTTTGAAGTTGATGAAACTTACCTCTGAAATGAAGATCGAGCTCTGATCAAAGGGTGCTAAAGAGTTATTGTAACGATCCCAAAAGCTTCAGTGATCCCCCAGGAAGGTGTTGAGATGCCTAGTTTGGATTAGAACTCCCCAGAACTTCTTGCTCGACCCCAACTGATATGGCTCCAAGTGAGAGGTGAAAATGATGATCCTCCACGTACAGAGCTGTTCCAGATGCTTGGATCACCTCTAAATACCTCCTTTGATATGTATGAATAGTTACTTTCAAAGGAAGAGCTTTGGTTTGAAGAATCCGAGTCTTCTTGCCAAAGAACCTTTGAAAACCCTAAGTATGAAGGGAGAAGAGAGAAAGCAAGAATTCTGTTGCTTTGGTGTGTCTAATTACTGAGGTATGCTCTCTTATTTATAGGCAAAGAGTTCAGTGTGTTTGCAGAGAGTGAGCTTTGCTTAATGAGGTTAACTTGGTTTCTTGGCTATGAAGAAATGTGAGAAAGATCCATATGCAATGATGAGTTCTTTGATACCACTCCCTAGCCATCATTTTTGCTTGATCTTAGGGGACAAATTTGATGCAGAAATGAGCTCTAATTGGTTGGGAGAAGATTCCTTTGATGAATCACCACTTGGCCATAAATTCTCAAAATGTAATCATTACATAATCACATGTCTTGGTTTTGGAATATTCCCTTCAAATATTTGTGCAATGATGCAAACGATTCTCTCCTATCCTTGCAATGTTTCTGAAGTTTAGAGGCATCATTTAGTGTAAGCACTTGCATAAAATTGCAAATTTCACACTTAGGCATGACCTATAATTTCACTTCAAATGCCTAACTTTGATCAATCATATATCTTAGCTCAAAATGAATTTGGAGAAGGTTGGGCACAATTTGGAAAGCCCTTAACATGTACTTCAATTCATTAGTTTGGAGTTTCTTCAAAATCAATTGGGAAATTTGTGAAAAATGAGCTTGAAGTTTGAAGAAAACTAGGGTTTTTTGCTTGTTTTCATGAAGGCAGCAACTTTGGAGCTCCATATCTCTTCAATGGTTGATTTCTAGCCAAAAAATCATATGTGACAAAGTTGTTCATTGGATCAAAATCTACAACTTTGATGTTGGAAGTTTTTTTCAGTTTGTACTTGAAATTTTGAGATATTCCCTTCCAAAGTTTTGAAAAAAAGACTCTTAAACACTTAGAAATTTTTCTAAGTATGAAAAGTCAATCTTTGACTTTTTGATTCTTGATTGATTTTCTTGATTTTCTTTGGTCAAATGACTTCATTAATCATATATTGATGATATTGATCCTTAAAAGTCATGTTTTGACACAAAACCCTAAAAGTCAAAGGTGATCCTATACAGTTGACTTTTTCCAGATGAAGTGAAATCTTGGACTTTTGTGATGAATCAAACTCTCCTCCTCAAATGAATGATGTGAATGGATGATATTGAGGTAAAAGAAATTATTGAGCCATGCTTTGAGTTTTGGATCCATGTCCTGATTAAAAGTCAACTATCTTGGTGAATTAGGTCAAAAACCCTAATTGTCGACCAGATGAAATTAATGACTGTAGATCTTGAATTGAAGTGTAATGCCTTATGGATATTGTCACATGGATTATTTGAAGATGATTGAACCAATGGATAGGTGTCCTGGAGCTTTTTAGGGTTTCCCAAATGTGGTCCTGATTTCAGTCCTTGATGGGTTGAAAACCTTAGCTGAGCAAACCTGAGTTCTGATAACTGTTGTCTAATCAACATAGGTGAATAAATGAATCATTTGAATCCTATGATTGCATTAGAGGCTATTCTTATTTGATTGATTCTTTTCCTGAACTCTTTTGTCCTTAAGCACCCTCGACTGGGTATCAAACAAGCAAATGACTGCTCTGAGTACCTGTCCTGAGTTTGATGAGGTACTTGGGGGTATGACATCTCAGGGGGGTCAAAATTAGGGTATGACAGAACTGTTTTCAGAAAGAAAACTACCATTCACCGACTTATGCTGAGAAAGCCTTGGAAGTGAACAAATTGTCTTCCGGAAGAAGACTACCATTTGTCGATCCGCTGGGGAGATTCCAAATTATTTTCTTTGACGAAAAGTGCCATCTATTGACCCTGCTGGGGAATTACCAAACTGTTTTCCCGGAGGAAAAACTATCACTCGTCAATTATGCCGGGAAATCTGAACTACTTGGAGAAGAACACCGCTCGTCGACTCTGTGAGGAAATCAAATGCGAAACAAACTATCTTATTTGAAGAAGATTGTCGAGTGTCTCTCTGCAGGAGAATCTCAGTCGGGGAATTCCAAAAGTGAACAAACTATCTTATTTGAAGAAGATATCTATTGTCGACTTTGTTTGGGAGTGAACAAACTATCTCTTTGAGGGAGATTACCATTTGTTGACTTTCTGGGGATTTCTCAAAGTAAACAAACTATCTTCCTCTGGAAGACCACCATTTGTTAACCTCTTGGGAAATTCGGGTGTATGAACTTTCTTTCTTAAGAAGAAAAAAAAAACCCTTTCACGACTTTGCAGGGGAAGCTTGATTACATGTCCAAGTGACTCGGGCACTAACCTGATCAAAGCCTAACTAGACTATGCTAACTATGCAATTATGACGTGCGAAGTATGCATGAATATTATGAATGTAAAGTGAATGTGAATAGAATTGTCGCAGATGTGAAATCCTATGATACGACTTGAATCTTTGTTGATCAGAAGATGTCTTCTTTTTGCAGTTTGCATTCCGTTGGGGATAACTGGTTACCGGTTGCCCGCTGTTTGAAGTGAGTGATATGATCTGAACTGAAGATCCATCATCGGGAGATGTTCGCAAAGCGACCTCATGGGGAAATCTGGGTTCCCGGAGTCTCAGCCGTTTTCGGAGCGACTGTTTGCATTCTTCCTATTGTTTGTAAACCTTAGAAAGAAATTTCACCTTTATTTTGCAAGTAAATTCATTTTATTTTATGAAAACATTTTGTTTTAAGAAAATGACTGTTAAACTTAAAAATGCATTTTAAGAAACGGAATAAGACTCGATTGCAAAGAAAAGGCACAAAGCTCAAATTATTATTTATGGAATGGTAATCAGCCAAATGCTTGATTCCATGGAGTATTTACAAAGTTGGAAATTGGTAACTTTCGGGAAAAGGGCTACGATGAAACGTGACGACCGTTATCTTTCCCTTCCACTCTGAATTGCACTGTATTCGTGCTTCGTAGAAGATGACCTACTGATGATGAATACTCCGCTATGGATTTTCTGGATGATCAAGTTTGTCCTGAACATAGTTACTTGCCATATATCCCTAACTTTTGCGTAAACTACCCCTTTCGGGTTTTAAGTCTACCGGGATTGATTATTATATTTTTTATGTCTCTAACTTTTGCCTGAATCGCCCTTTCGGGTTTTCGATTCACCGAGACGCTCTTTTTTGTCTAAGCTGCTCTTTGCGAGTTTTCAACTTAGCGAGCTGTTCTTTTGTTTATTTAGGCGAAGTATTTCTTGACTGCGTCAACGTTCACAGGACGGGTGAATTCTTCTCCATCCATAGTCGTGAGTATTAAGGCTCCTCCTGAGAAAGCTCTCTTGACCACGTATGGACCGTCATAATTGGGAGTCCATTTGCCTCTTGAATCTGTGAGAAAAGATTGAATCTTTTTGAGTACAAGGTCGCCTTCTTTGATTGCGCAAGGTCAAACCTTTTTGTCGAAAGCTTTCTTCACTCTTTGTTGATATAGCTGTCCGTGGCATAAAGCTGTCATGCGCTTTTCTTCGATTAAGTTTAATTCATCGAATCTGCTTTGACACCACTCAGCTTCTGTTAATTTTGCCTCCATCAAGACTCTCATTGATGGGATCTCAACCTCTATGGGTAGGACTGCCTCCATGCCATATACAAGGGAGAAAGGAGTTGCTCCAGTCGAAGTACGTACAGACGTACGGTAACCATGAAGAGCAAACGGGAGCATTTCATGCCAATCTTTGTAAGTGATGACCATCTTCTGAATGATTTTCTTGATGTTTTTGTTAGCTGCTTCTACAGCTCCAATCATCTTTGGTCTATAAGTAGATGAGTTGTGATGTTCAATCTTGAATCCTTCACAAAGTTCCTTCATCATTTTGTTATTCAAATTTGACCCATTGTCAGTGATTATCTTGCTAGGAATGCCGCAGCGACAGATGATGTGATTCTTGATAAACCTGACGACAACTTGTCTTGTGACGTTTGCATACGAAGCTGCTTCGACCCACTTGGTGAAATAGTCAATGGCTACCAAGATGAAGCGATGTCCGTTGGATGCTTTTTGCTCGATCATTCCAATCATGTCGATTCCCCACATGGAGAAAGGCCAAGGGGAAGAGAGTATATTGAGGAGAGATGGTGGCACATGAATTCTATCGGTGTAGACCTGACATTTGTGACACCTCTTTGCATACTTGTAGCAATCTGACTCCATCGTCAGCCAATAATATCCTGCTCTTAGTATTTTCCTTGTCATGGTGTGTCCATTGGTGTGAGTACCAAAGGAACCTTCATGTATTTCCCTCATGAGTATTTCTGCTTCTTTCTTGTCAACGCATATGAGCAGAACCATGTCGAAATTTCTCTTGTACATAACTTATTCATTCAAAAAGAATCTTCCAGCTAACTTTCTCAAAGTCTTTCTATCTTTCTTTGATGTCCCAAGAGGGTACTCTTGCCTTTGAAGAAAGTTCTTGATATCGTGATACCACGGTTTGTCGTTGATGATTGCTTCTACTGTGAAAACATGAGCAGGCCAATCCAGGCGCATGACATCGATCCGAGGAATGTCATTCCAATGCCTTATCCTAATCATGGAAGAGAGTGTGGCTAATGCATCAGCCAAGTTATTTTCTTCACGAGGAATTTGATGAAAATCTACCCTGTCGAAGAATGGTAATAATCTTCTCGCGTAGTCTTTGTAAGGGATTAACCCAGGTTGGCGTGTTTCCCATTCTCCTTTGATTTGATTGATGACCAAAGAAGAATCTCCGTATACATCCAAGTGTTTGATTCTTAGAACCACGGCTTCTTCGAGACCCATGATGCAAGCTTCATATTCGACCTCATTGTTTGTGCATTTGAAAGTTAATCTGGCGGTAAATGGAATATGGGTACTGTCATACCCCAAAATTTTCCCGTCATATTTTAAATAATCTGGCTCAAGCACTGAGAAATAAGTTCGACCATCTCTCTCCTAAGCAACAAACCTACAATTAGGGTTTTGAGTCTCTCAAAGTAAAAATCAACTTATGATACCTCAAGTGGACTTTGTGGTCTCTCATATGCCTCAAATAATATCTATGCCAAGTTTCAAGCCCTGATTCAAAAGACTGCTCACTCAACGGCCCAAACGATCGATAATCGACTAGTTGACCTAAAAGTCAAACTATGGTCAAACCACAGTCAAAACTTCTGATTTTTGGTCAACATCCTCATTATGAAGTATCATTCACCATTTGATCAATTATTGATCATGGTTCATCAGGAAATGATCAGAAAACAACAAATTCAAAAGTTTCTAAATAAGGGTTTTTAGGAGAAAGTCAACTGAACTTTGACCAGCCATAACTTTCCCATGGAACATCAGAAATTTTCCATCCAAAGCTCAATTTGAAGGAAATTGAATTATCTACAACTTTGTCTCTCACATGCTAAGTCTAAAAATGCTTCATTTGAGAGATATGGACCAATACATTACAGGTCCTCCTAAAAAGTCAACGAAAACACCTTTTGGGTCAAAGCTCATAACTTGAGACTGAAATATCTAATTGAGATGAAACCAAAAGCATCATTTAAAGGACACTCTAAGCTTTCTAAAAAGTTCAATTACACTTCCATACAACAAAAAATGAAGAAGATATGAGGCTCAAAAGTTGATCGATTTTCAAGAAACACACAAAATCCTAATTGCATAATTTTGTGTTTGTGAACTAATGGGCCTATAATTTTGAGTTGTCCACGAAATCTTAAGCCCAAAGGGAGTCCATGGATCAAATAGTTTTATTATTATGATATTATTTCATTTGCATTTGATTTTAATAATTTAAAATCAAATAAAATCAAATAAATCATAAGATAATCATATGGTTATGGAATCAATCTTTTTCCTTGATCAAGATTTGAAAAAATTTTATTCATTGGATGAGATTAAAAGAGAAATATGCACAAAATAATAGAAGGCTCAAAATAGTAATATTTGGTGCAATATTGAATAAAAGTTCTCCAAGATTTCCCTCACCAATTACACGATATTTTGCCTAAAGTTCCAACCCTAAATACATCCAATATATATTCACAATGCCTCATGCATAAGGGGGATACACTGCTTGCCTCAAGAGAGAACCCTAATTTATCAAAATTTTCTCACAAAACTGAGATTCACGTTTCCTTCTCCTCAAGCAATTTTCAGTCAATTCCAAACGTGTATTCGTGTTTCTAAGGTATTGTAGAGTAAGTATGTGATCAAATCCGTGGCTGAAACGTCTTGAATCATGGACAATGCAAGCATCCGATTGATTTTCACTCTTGAATTCGTATTTTAATTCTTATTGTGTTTTAATCGAAACTAATAGTTCTCATAAGTTCCTGAGGTACAATAAGGCAGGTCTGGACAAGCGCATGTAGCACATGACGGTTAAATGGTAACCTGCCATTGTTAGGGCTCCAAAAACGTGGGGCTTCGTATCTCAAAATCCGGGCACTTTCAGGACAAACGGACACTGTCATTAGATTCGCAAGGTCCGAAATAGGGGGGGTAAGGTATCGTTTTCGTATTTATTCTGTTTATTTTGCAGGTCGCAGGAATGAACTCGCCGAAGAAGAAGGTGGTTCGCGGTGGTCTTCCGGCGAGGGATCCGTTGACTGCATGCGTGGCCCCTTCAAGCAATGCTATTGGCTGGTCCACTCCCTACTTCTCTCTCCTCGCGTGCGCTGAAATTTCATTGGGCGGTCAAATGTTCTGACCTTCTCTCTCCATTCTCATTGGATGGCACAAGAAACAAGGGGGTCCACTTTGACTTTTCCTCACTTTGCATTCAGCGTACGTTTTTATATTTATTGATTTATCGCTATTTTAATAACGACTTGTAAATTTGGCTCAGCTGGCAATCAAGAGACCCATGTGACCATCATGAAAGGGGTTCGATCCCCAGGTCACAAGATTTTATTTCTCAAAGACATTTGTTCGCGGATCCTATACACCCAGCTTATGAAGGCTCACCGTACATCTTTATCTTTCCACCCCCAGATTGATGCCAGTAAAGATCTAAGGGTCCCAGAAGCGCGTGCCCACCATGCACTCCCAGGATCGCACCACACTCAATTAAAACCCCAGGTTCCTTGTTTTATTTTGTTACGTTTGTTTTTTTTCTTTTTTCTTTTTTCTTTTTATTTTAATTAAACCTTTTTAATTTATTTAATTTTTAGAGTTAGAATAATTAGAATAACTTAATTTAGTTTTTTTTAAACTAATAAATTAATTTAGTTTTAATTTTAGGTTTGTTAGATAATAAATAATTTTAACTTAGGTTTAATAACTTAAATTAGTTTTAATTTTTTAGGTTTATTAAATAATAAATTTATAATTTTAGGTTTAGGTTAGCCTTTAAATAAACCATGTGACTATCAGTAATGTATATCAGTAGTGTAAGAGTTGTCTATCAAACCATGATCAAGATGTAGGTTTAGGTTTTATCCAAAAAATTTTAGCCATAAAACTTTTAACCCTGATTTTTCCCGCTTTGATTTTCTCACGATTCTTTTCTCATCTCCAAACTCCTTTGATTGTCGCATGTTTGTTTAAATTTCTCTTTTATTAAATTATGTTGTTATTTAATTATTTATTTAATTATTTAATTTCTGTTATTTAAATTCTAGAAGCTGTATAGGTTGCAAATTTTCGAATGTAATAGTAATTAGGATTTTATTTCTTCGCATTTACTTTTCGCATCCCCCAGTTTTGGTTATGTACCCCCCAATCCCGAAGCTCTGTAATAGCGTAGGATTTAATTTCCGCAATTTATTTTCTGTCAATATTAACTGCGTGGTTAGTAAAATAGGGAGTGCAAGATAAGTAATTAACTGAATGATAGCTCATCTAATACAAGATAAATATATGAATCTAATCCACGTGATTGATGCACACAAACACCTTTAGGGTACTCCTCTTGTTGCTTGTTGCCTTCTCGATCAAAAATAGTCAAGTCCCTCGGATAAAGGGATACCTTAGCTTGTTGCCTACGAATTCAAATCATCATAGTCCCTCAGAATAAAAGATCATGGTCCCTTCGAGTTGCCTACGATAAATATGATCTCGTCCCTCGATTAAATGGTGATAGTCCCTTCAAATGCTAAGGTATCCTTACTGTTGTCTAAATGACTATTATATCCTTCCCCGAGACTACCTGCCCTCTTTATGGTAGGGATAGTCTTGTGGCGAACGATTATTCTCGATGACCCTTCGATGACCCGCACATCCAATTGAAAGGCTTCCTACCTTCTCATGGTATGGATAGATCCTTTCACCCGAAAGACTTAAAGAACACGAAAGACAATCTTAGGGTAGGTAGTTCTTAATTGCTTGCTCCATTCAAATCAAAATCAAATGCTTTTTCACACCTCTTTTCAAATACTTTCAAACAAGGCTACGCTTATTTACAAGCTAAAGTCCTTAACGAAATCTTTTTACTATTCACACACGACACTTTTCAAACAATTCAAACAAACAAGTGAGCTAAGCAATTAAGAGCCCATGGAAAACCATGGATGCAAAGGGTGCCTTACACCTTCCCTTTGTATAACCTACCCCCCGAACTCAAAATCTTTTCAAAGGTCTTTCCTGTTCTTTTAGCCTTTCCTAAAATTGGATAAAATAAAAGTCGGTGGCGACTCATGCTATCCGCAACATTTCGATATAAAAGTCAGTTCACCGTATTACAGGTACCTTGAGGTGTAACAATGATTGCCCCAATTCCTCGTCCATAAGCATTGACAGCTCCGTCAAAGATTAAGCCCCATTGGGATCCTATCTCAGGTCCTTCGTCTGGCAGTGGCTCTTCGTAATCTTTCATCTTGAGGTACATGACGTCCTCGTCTGGAAAGTCAAAACTGGTTGATTCATGACCATTGAATGGATGGTGAGCCAGGTGCTCAGCTAGGATGCTTCCTTTCACGGCTTTCTGTGCGTGATACTCAATGTTATATTCTGATAACAACATCTGCCAACGGGCAATTCTCCCAGTTAAGGCAGGCTTCTCAAAGATGTACTTGATTGGATCCATATGGGAGATCAACCAAGTAGTATGTCGAATCATGTACTGGCGGAGACGCTTGGCAGCCCAGGCCAAAGCACAACAGGTCTTCTCGAGCATGGAGTAGCAGGATTCACAGTCAGTGAATTTCTTGCTCAGGTAGTAGATGGCATGCTCTTTTCTTCTCATCTCGTCTTGCTGTCCAAGGACACAACCCATGGAATCTTCTAAGACGGTTAAGTACATTATCAAAGGTCTTCCTTCCACTGGAGGAGACAGGATTGGTGGTTCAAGCAGATATTCCTTAATACTGTCGAACGCTTTCTGACAATCGTCTGTCCAGACGCAACTTTGATTTTTCTGTAGAAGTTTGAAAATTGGAGCGCAAGTTGCTGTCATAAGATATATGAATCTCGAGATATAATTCAGACGTCCAAGAAATCCTCTAACTTGTTTCTCGGTTCTGGGTGAAGGCATTTCTTGAATTGCCTTGACTTTGTCTGGATCTACTTCAATTCCTCGTTTGCTGAGGATGAAACCAAGGAGCTTTCCTAAGTAGACACCAAAGTACACTTGTTGGGATTCAGGCGAAGCTGAAACTTCCGTAAGCGTTGAAATAACTTTGTCAGATTCTGTATGTGATCTTCCTCATTTTCTGATCTGGCAATCATGTCATCCACATAGACTTCCACTTCCTTATGCATCATGTCGTGAAAAAGTGTAGTCATGGCTCTTTGATATGTTGCCCCTGCGTTCTTTAGTCCAAAAGGCATAACGCGGTAGCAGAACATGCCCCAGGGGGTGATGAAAGCTGTTTTCTCCATGTCTTCAGGTGCCATCTTGATTTGGTTGTATCCCGAAAATACGTCCATGAATGAGAAAAATTTGGATTTTGCTGTACTGTCTACCAACATGTCAATATGTGGTAAAGGAAAATCATCCTTAGTGCTTACTTTGTTCAAATCTCTGTAGTCGACGCACATGCGAACTTTTCCGTCTTTCTTAGGAACGGGAACAATGTTAGCTAACCACTGAGGGTATTCTGAAGTGACGAGGAAACCAGCGTTGATTTTCTTTTGAACTTCCTCTTTGATTTTCATAGCCATTTCTGGATGAGTTCTTCTCAATTTTTGCTTGACCTGAGGGCATTCTGGTTTTAATGGTAAGTGATGCTCCACTATACTGGTATCCAACCCTGGCATATCCTGATAGGACCAAGCGAAGACATCTGAGAATTCCTTGAGCAGTTGTATCAAACTCTCTCTGATCTCTGAACTGAGCGAAGCTCCAATCTTAACCTCTTTTCTGTTTCCATCGGAACCAAGGTTAATGATCTCTAGAGGCTCATTGTATGGCTGAATGGCCTCTTCCTTTTGTTGAAGTAATCGTGAAATTTCCTTTGATATTTCTTCGTCTTCTTCTGCCTCGAATACAGGAAACCCAAATCTTGGAGAAGTCATACGATCGTACGTTTCAACGGGGTGTTTTATGATTAATCTGCATATGTGTGATGAATTTTATTTAGACAACGAGGGAAGACTCGGTGTATGCAGTTAATGGAATATTTTGATGTTTTTTAAGGGTGTTTTTTAGGATTACCAATTTCTGGAAAAAAAAGAAAAGGGAAAACTAACGAAGGAACAAAATGACATCTTTATTTAGCGACAGTCACTTCTTGAAACAAAGACCCTATAAAACAAAACTCTATTGCTTTAAGTGAAGCAAAGAGGGACATTTTCCTAAGAAATAGTAAAATGCAAAGCCCTATGAAACATCTCTTCACCCTGGGCTATGGTGAGAGGACAAAATAACGGTGAAAGTTCCTACTTAGGAGTGCGAACAACAGTCGAAACTTCAACAGTTGTCCAATAATGGCGAACCCCATTGTGCACTAGGTAATCTGGCACCTTAGGCTTAAGTCGGCTTGTGGTAGGTCTTGATTTACCAACCACTGTCTTTGCAACACTCAGACGATCTTCTTCTACTTCAGTAAACTGGGCAGTGTGAGCATACCCATTTCCAAGTGGAGTATGTCGGACTTTCTTTTGAGGAAACTTCCAATCTTCTGAATGGAGAGACTCGTTGTCGGAGACACTTTGGAGATCATCCTCTTCTGTATTTTGATCTTGCTCTTCTCCCAAGATGGCATTGACTAGGTATGTGAACTCCAAATCCGTAGCCTCTGTGGGTAACTTGGGGATATAATCCTCAATGATGACTTCACCAGTTGATGATGATGAATAGCAAGAGTTATATATCTCTTTTGGCTGAGTAAGGTACTCATAATCAATGTTCCACCCAGTCGGAACAATGTCTTCAAGAGAGATTTTTGAACTTTCAGGAGCGGAGTATTTCACCATGTAGTCGAATTTTCCGCTTGGTTCTCCTAATGTATCCCAAGTTTCTTCGGGGATAGGAGGAACTTCTTTTGATGAACCATGACTTCTGGTGGTGAAGCTGTTAGTAACTTCGTCACTGCTTGGTTGAGTCTTACTTTCAGATCCTTTAGTTGGATAACAGCAAGGTGAATCAGACTCTGTTAGGGATATGTATCCTGCCTCGAGAAGGTAGGACATACATTCCACTTCAAAATTCTCATCGGTGTTTTCCGTACCGATGGTATTGACTGTTGGTTGAACAAGTTGAAGAAAACCTCCGCTGCGGAAAGTTTCTTGAATTGGAAAGACTACCTCAATTCCTGGAATAGCCTTTGATGATGTTGGAAAGAATCCAACTCCTGTTCTGTTCTTGTTGTTGGTAGGAATATTAATGTGTCACCAGCCACTGGTAGTGCCATCCTTTACAACTTGGATTGCATCTTTGTAAGAATAAATAGACGCTGCTTTCTCCTTTCCTTTTTCCTTGTCCAAGGAAAGTGCTTGGAACTTAGTTCCAGCAACTTTTTTTTGGTTCTATGTTGGAGAATGATGACAGGTTACTGACGATCAAAGCTCTTTCTCCACATACGGTTACCAATTTGTCATTTCTTATGAACTTGAGTTTCTGATGAAGTGTTGAAGTAATTTCCCCAGCTTCATGAATCCATGGGCGACCTAGCAAACAACTGTATTGTGCCGGGATATCCATAACTTGGAAAGTGATTTTGAACGTCTGAGGTCCAATAGTTATGGGAAGATCTACTTCTCCAAAAACTGACTTTCTTGAACCATCAAATGCTTTGACAATGACATGACTGTCCCTTAGCGGGTAATCTTTGAAAGATAATCTTGACAATGTTGATTTGGGCATAACGTTGAGAGAGGATCCATTGTCTATTAGGACTCCTGTGAGTGTATCACCCATGCAGCCAACTGAGATGTGAAGTGGAAGATTATGGTCCACTCCTTCTTCAGGAAGATCTTCGTCACAGAAACTCAGATTAGTTCCTACGGAGATGTTGGCAATGATGTTGTTGAATTGCCCTACAGTAACACTTGGTTCTACGAAAGCTTGTTCCAAAACTTTCTGTAGAGCTCCCCTATGAGCCTCAGAACTCAATAGTAGGGAAAGAACAGATATCCTAGACGGAGTATGTAGCAGCTGGTCTACAATGTTGTATTCACTCCTCTGGATTAACTTCAAGATCTCATCATTTTCTTTCGCTTGAACAGCATTGGTCGGATGATTGTCTCGCCTATGTGGTGCTTCTTCAGAAGGCTTCTCCACATTTTCTGTTGTTCTGTTGAAGACTCGTCCACTTCTGGTGACTCGGCTAACATTAGCAATGTTGACAACAGACGGTAATGGTATTTCCTTACCATTTTCAATGAATGTAGCGTTGTACTTGTATGGTATAGCCTTGCTGGACTCATGCGGTACAGGAACTGGTAAGTAGATGACTAACGGAGCAATTGTTGTCTTTCTGCTGTCATACTTGACTTGCATTGGTTTATCTTGATTAATTTGAGGAGATACGGTAAAGACCTCGTCATCTTCCCTGTTGGCAAGAACTGTAATGGTATTATCATCCATTAGTTTCTGAATGTCGTTGCGAACGCGCAAACATCCTTGTGAATTTCTTCGATAAATTCTGCATCTACTGTAAGGATAGAAATTCGTTCCAAAGTAGGTAAGTCCATTTAAAGTCTTATGGAACCTGACTACCGATCCTTCGAGATCTTCAAATTTGTAGATTTTGTATTCTCCTGGACATCCTTGAACCACGTTGATGTCATACTCAGTTTTGACTCGGATGTGTTGAATCCATCCTAAGTCCATTTGTTCTTGTAATGCAGCTTGAACTACGACACATCCTTGATTATTCTTTGGACAAATTTCACATGTGAAGTAGTTGTGAGGTGGTACATGGCCGTACCCAGCTTGTCTAGTGTGCATTTTGACGAGATTTTCCCCTATCTGACGAATGTCGTAGATTTGAATGACATTGGGGTGCTGATCTATCAGATTCACTGAAGCTTCTTTGTGCCGTGGCAAAGGATTTACTTGGACGTTAGGATTAGTATCGTTGAAGGATAGCATTCCGCTCTTCACTAATCTTTGTACGTCGGTTTTGAAAGGGAGACAGTTCTCAATGTTGTGACCTGGTGCCCCCTGATGATAGGGACAAGATTCGTCAGCCTTGAAACATGGTGAAGAACTATTTGCCGGATTTGGAGGACTCCTTGTCTGAATGAGTCCTTTTGCCAGTAGAGTTGGAAACAATTCCGCATACGGCATTGGTACGGGGTCAAAGGTAAAATACCTCGGTACCCGAATGTTGTTGAAATTTGGAGGTCGAACCTGCTGCTGAGGTTGTTGTGACCTTTGTTGAAATGGTTGTTGCGAAACTTGAGGTTGATAAGCTGGTGCTGAGTTAACAACCGGAGTTATTGTAGCAACTTGAGATGAAAACTTCTTCTTTGCTTTGTGCAAGACATTACTGACATCTTGATCCTTTTTCTTCTGGAAAGAACTTCCATACTTCCTAGGACCAATAGAAGATTCTGGTTCTTTGTTCAAGCGTCCTTCTCGAACTGCTTCTTCTAAACGTACGCCCATGTTTACCATCTCGGTAAAGTCACTTGGTGCACTTGCAACCATTCGTCCGTAGTAAAATGGACTCAAAGTCTTGAGATAGATTTTCGTCATTTCTTTCTCTTCAAGTAGAGGACAAATTTGAGCAGCAACTTCACGCCATCTCTGAGCGTATTCCTTGAAGCTTTCTCTATCCTTTTGAGTCATGGCCCGGAGTTGATCTCTGTCGGGAGCCATATCCAGATTGTACTTATACTGTTTGACGAAGGCCTCTCCGAGGTCTCGAAAAGTACGAATCTCTGAACTATCCAAGTTCATGTACTATTTGAGTGCAGCACCAGTCAGGCTGTCTTAAAAATAATGGATGAGCAATTGTTGATTATCAGTCTGAGTTGACATCCTTCGAGCGTACATCACTAGGTGACTTTGTGGGCATGAATTCCCTTTGTACTTCTCGAAATCTGGTACTTTGAATTTGTGAGAAATCTTAACATTTGGAACCAGACAGAGGTCTGCAACGTTCTTTCCAAATAGATCTTGTCCTCAGAGAGTCTTGAGTTCCTTCTGCATTTGTAGAAACTGTTCCTGGAACTCGTCCAATCTTTCATACACGCTAGCGTCCTCACTGGGAGCGTGATGATATACCTGTCCTCCCGGTGGAGGAAAAGTATGCATAATCGGCTGTGGAGAAGCCATGACAGCAGGTCTTGGAATCTCAGCATTCTGTTGTATGAAACCCATTGATGTTGCTCTTAGAACTTCAATTTCCAGAGGTCTGTAACCCTCTGGTGGATGCATCTCCGTTGTAATTCTTGGAACTTCAGAAACTGGGGGTATGTACCCATCTAGAATAAAGTTATACGGCATGCCCCAAGGTCGGTTGGGTGGCATGGTATACTGGGGAATAGGAGTAGAAACAATCTCGGAAACCACAGTCCTTTGTGGTTCTTCTGGCGTTGGTCGATTCTGTGCAACCACCAGGGCTTCTACCATACTATTGAGTCTTTCAACAACATCTTTGAGAGTAGTAACTTCTTCTCTGAGTTCTCCATTCTCTTGTTCGAAGTCTTCCATTCTTTTCTTGCGACTTGAACGAGTGTTGTATGGATGAGACAGCTTGAATGTCTTTGTTCACCTCCTTCTCTTCCTCTCTTTCTGGAGAAAGGAAAGTGGCGATTAGATCCGCGACAATTCTCGTGTCTGTGCGTACGACTTAAAGTGATGCATGATGTGTAATTAAGTTAATATTTTTCAAGGAAACACCATAATTACGTTATGAAACATCAAACTTTTATTAATTAAGCGAAAACGCCGTTTTTTTACACTCTTTAAAAGGGAAATACAGAGAAACACAGAGAAAGGACTCTAAAACTTTGACGAAGAGCCGACTTCACGTTCTAACATTTTCTTCTGTTTCTTGAGCTGAGCATTCTCTGATGTAAGCTGATCGATGATCCAGGAAGCAGGAGGGATATGATGGGAAAGTGACGATTGTGTCACTTGTCGATCGAGTACTTCAAGTAACTCATCCTTCCTTCTTAGGATGTTCTGAATCTCAACGTTTTCCGTGTTGACGATTCGATACTTGTTTCTCCAAGCATTCCTTTCTTGGCATACCTTGTTTAATGCCGCTTGTAGTTTTTCAACATCGGTGGAGAAAAGGAATATTGGTTCCCTTAGGGGAATAGGTTCTTGACGCTGATATGGCATCCTGAGCTTGAATGCTCTGACGCGTACCCATTGAAGGTAAGGATCCAGGGAGATGCAAAGATGTTTTCCTAACAACCTTTTCCCTTTGCTGTGAACAAGACGTCAGGCTTCGACAATTTCCTTCTTCAGCATGTTACCATGATCGTCGATGTTCTTGAAGAACAGACCCTCCAATTGAATAGTACTTGGTATATTTTACATGGGATAGTCGTATTGACAACGGGCTAAAGCTGGATTATAACCGATTCCTCCCTTAGTTCCAATAAGGGGTACGTTGGGATAACTTCCGCAACTGAAGATGATCTTGGTTTCGTCGTTGTCAGGACTACACCACTCAATGTACGAATGAGTGAGAGACATAATTTTATGTGACCAGTAAAGGCCATCCCTCATGTTCCAGAAAGTGCTAGACTTTGGCAGGTGCGAGACGAACCATTCGTATAACAATGGTACGCAACATGTGATTAATCCTCCTCGCTGCAGGTTTCTTGAATGCACAGAGTGATAAGCATCCGCAAGCAAGGTTGGAACTGGATTTCTAATTAAGAAGATCTTAATTGCGTTGATGTCGACGAAGTCGTTAATGTTAGGGAACAAGAACAATCCGTAAATAGGCAAAGCCAAGATTTCCTCAAAAGCGCTCATATCTTGGATGCTGACAAAGTACCGAGCTTGATCCAAAAGGAACTTGGAGGGCAATCCTTGAATTCCTCCTTTACTCACCATATGAGTTCTGATGTCGACTACGTTCAAGGGAGTAGTTGCAGCAATGATAATGTCGTCAAGATTCTTTTCCAAACCGGAGTACGGATCTTGCGCGTACACGGGTATTCCAATCAGACGAGAGTACTCCTCCAACGTAGGCATGAGTTGATAATCTGGAAAGGTGAAGCAGTGATACGGTGGATCGTAAAACTGCACCAATGTGGGAAGGATCCCATCCACAATGTTGGTGCTGAGAAGAGGCATAAGTTTTCCATACTTCTCCTTGAAAGCCTGGGGGTTGACCACCAGTTTTCCGAGCTTTTCCAATTCCTCTACCTTAGGAATCTTGAAGGTGTATTTCCTAGCTCTCTTTCTTCCGTAATCCATGGTATAGATCCTTAAGTCCTTTCTCGGTTTCTCTCTTTCTATGAAGTTCAAAACGTTCGTTATTTAGTTTCCTTGAAAAACGACTCGAAAAAGACTCTTTTTGGTTTTAATTATTATGATGAATGCATGAATGCATGAATGCACACACAAGAGTTTTTAAACAAACATGGCGTAGAAGGGTATAATGGTCATGAAGTCACAACGCAAACCTCGCCCCAAGGTAATCTAAGGATAAGGATTTTTGTACCTGTAGAACGGGTTCTAGGGGTCTCAGAGTTTTTGCTCAACCTTAAAGATACGTTGACTGGTATCTATAAGAGAGTTTTCTCTGAGTGTAGTATCTGCGTGACAATTACTTTCGTAATCACCGCTCTACGTCCTAAGAAAGGCTTTAAGTAGGGTTAATGTGTTTCTAGGTCCTCCTGGTACAAATCAGTCTCGGAATGCATTGGCGCAGTTAATCACAACCAGCCAGGCAAATCCCAAGAGTAGATTTGGGAACCAAGATTAGAGGGCCTTCACCGAGAAGACATCCTCCATCCTATCTTATGTTGCACTCAAATCCGGGTATAGGATTTCTCACCACAAGGGGGAATCAAGCCCTTTCCCGATACAGAATAAACAAAATAAACAAGTATATATATGCAACAATCACATGAAATGACACAGAGGTTAGGCAGGACCTCTCTTGTTTGAGGGGGAATTTGGCATCCCTAATTCCTCATTGGGGGCTAAACCAGCACAGGTCAACCATTGGTTTGGATGAAAAACCAAGGTTATTACTTTCCCCAGCAGAGTCGCCATTTTTCTGTGGTGTCGTTTTTTTTACCTCCCCGTTTCACTTGGGAGGACGGCACGCTAGACCCTTCACGCGAAATTTGGAAGGAGAATGCGCCCGGGGCGGGATGAATTTTGTTTCAGTTCTTCCTACGATATCACACGAACTTTTTAATTATCCTACGAGTAGGAGAGGGGAAAAAGATCTCAAATAAACCCTAGGAGTTTGCTAAGTGTGGGGATTCACCTAGACTAGAAATTCTGGAGTCCGGGAGGTCGGTTATACATAGGGAAGAGTTTAAGCACCCTACATATCCGTAGTACTCTACGGGAACCTTCTCCGTGTCTATGTGTTTGTGTTTGTTGCTTGTTATTGGGAAAGTTTCTCCTTTGTGTTAGGAGAGAGAATTGAATTGAATTAAAAAGGAGACAGACAGACAGACTATTTTTGGTATTTTATTAGCTCGCTGAGATTCCTTGTGAACCTCATGCCTACATATCCCTAATGGAAGTCAGAGCTTATTGTAGTTCGGAGAACTAATTAGGGAAATTAATTATTTTTGTTGCCTTGCTTGAAGCTCAAGGTTGAAGCTTGAATTAAATCTCTGTTTACAGTAAAGAGACATGAAATCATCTCTACAGAGAGGTATTTCTACTATTCCACCACAAACATTAAAAGAGTGACAGAATAACTGAATTCATTTCATTCAAGAGGGGGACCTTACTTGTGTATGTGCAAGTATACCAGTCAACTGCGTCTTGAACGAAAGAAAGATGCTCATCCAAATTAGGGAAAGTTACCACATGCCTGGGTTTTATTGCCAGAGCATGCCTTTCAAAATCCTAAATTGGAGACTGATTAAAATTAAAATGTAATGAAATGTTTGTTTGTTTGAATGTGGTGAGATAGGAGAAAGATCTCTCTATAGAGATAAGCTATATCCATCTACTGTATAAAAGATTTGATTTTAGCTGGCTTGTATGAGGCCCAAGCTTGAGGCTTTTGATTGACTTATTATTTTATTGACTCTGGGAGATAACTCTACTGGGGATTGACTTAAACTATGAAGTTTTTGTGTTTTGTACAAAGCCCAGAATTGAGGCTGACTCTAGCTGGAGAGCATTTATTTGATGGATTTTTATTTTGGTGTTCTGTACAAAGCCCAGAATTGTGGCTGACTCTTAACTGGGGAAGTCATTATTTTATGCCTTGTATGAGGCCCAAGGTTGGGGCTGACACTGACCAAGGATAAACAAATATGGATCCTAGACTCTACTAAGGAAGATTAATGAAGATAAGGGTGACAAAGACTGTCCATGTCTCTCATTCCAAAAGGTGTACTCTATATGAGATTGAGACAATCTTAGCTTGTTTAAAGTCTGGTTTAAAGAATGTAAGAAACTCACTAGGATAGGCTAAAAGGTAACTAAAGACGTGTTCCTATGTTTATAAGAAACCTGATGGGTCCTTGTATACAAGTTCAAGAGGAAGCTGGAAATGCTTTTAAGAAGCCTGTGGGTCCTTGTACAAAGCCCGAGAGGAGGCTAATCGAGGGTCATCGAGGGTCCTTGTTATAGCACAAGAGAAAGCTATGTGGTTTTGAACTTAATTTGGCTCTAAGCAAATGGGTAAGAGGTTTCACCGGGAATAATTCCTCTTGGGTGGATGTATCCTATTTTGGGTTCTAAGGTTTTTTCAAGATGTTTCACCTGGAATAATTCATCTTGAGGGTTTGAACTAAAGATCTCTAATTAGGAAAGAGCCTTCACCGAGAAGACATTCTCAACCCTAGGCCATAGTCCTATAATATATATATATATATATATATATATATATATAGTTTAATTGTCCTAAGGTTTACACTCATACGTAATTCTAATATATAAACAGTATATAAACAATTTATATCTGACAGTAATTTAAATAAAGACTGTAAATTGAAAGCTATAAAGCTTAACCTGGGTGGAGTGGAGGCCTTTGAAGGAGTATGTACAAAGCCTTACCAGCAATTTTATTGATAACAGTTGAATATTTATAATAAACAGTTAAAGGTTTTTGAAAACAGAAGAAGTGAAGATGGACATAGGTCACATAGGTATCTGAAGAGTTTCACCGGGAATAATGCCCTTCAAATACCAGAAGAATGTTTTGAAAACACAAAGAAGATTTTGTAAATACAGTTTTGAAGACAAACTAAGAAAAGAAAAAGGTGTTGGGACTTACACTCTATTAGAGGCCCATTAAAAAAATGAATTACTGTTTATGAGGAACAGTTGAGGAGATACATGGTTTTGTTGTCTGAAAACCTGGATCGTTTGTTTAATCGGAGATGGAAAATAGTTGAAATTCTTTGACAACAGTCAACTTAATTAGGGTAATGACAAAGCTTATACCCTACTAAGACCTAAATGAATAGGGTTTCAACTCAAAAATATTTACAAGAGATTAGGTTTTGAAAATCAAGTGAAATTTATATTTTTTTAAGTATTAAAACATACTTAAAATATATGATTCTAAACCTAATTAAAACATATTAAAATAATATATTTTTTATGATTTTTTTGGTATATCCTAAAAAATAGATATATTAAATGAGAAGTGTGTGAAAAATGAAGCAAAAATGATTTAATTTGATAGGTGAAATAATGATATGAAGTTGTAAATAAAAATGGAAAAAAATAGTGGTAAAAATATATGGTTTGGTCTTGCCAAGGGTTGAACTCACGCCCTCTTGGTTACCAAACAAAACAAATACCAACTGAGCCACGCGTGTGGCCTGTTTAGCAAAGGAGCCCATGTGATTATATTTGAAGTCAAAGCAATAAAATGAATTGGAAAATAAAATGAACAAAAGGTCTGAGGGGGGGATCGAACCCCAGACCTAAAGCATGGCAAGAGTTTGGACGCGCGCTGTAACCATTGGGACACTACGATGAATTCGTAGGTTAAACACAAACCATTCAAAATATAATAAACTAAAACCTGGGAAATTTGAAAAATGGCGCCACCATCTTCATCTTCAACCTCAAGCTTTCAAATTTCTGGAAATCCTATCTCTCTCAATTCTCAACCAAATCCAAATATGTAAAGATGGATTTTGCTCGTTTTTGGACGAGGATTATGATAGTACCCTTTAATTTCATTTATTCTGAGTGTAACTTAAAATTCGCAAGCATGAACACTAAGAACGCTAAAACTGAAATTTAAAATGAAATACTCTATATGCAAGATATGATGCAATTGACTGAGGGTTAATGATCCTCTCAGGTGCAGAAACTTGTTGGTATAACAAGTTTTTATTTATGAGATAGGAATCATAGAGTTTGAAGTTGATGAAACTTACCTCTGAAATGAAGATCGAGCTCTGATCAAAGGGTGCTACAGAGTTGTTGTAACGATCCCAAAAGCTTCAGTGATCCCCCAGGAAGGTGTTGAGATGCCTAGTTTGGATTAGAACTCCCCCGAACTTCTTGCTCGACCCCAACTGATATGGCTCCAAGTGAGAGGTGAAGATGATGATCCTCCACGTACAGAGTTGTTCCAGATGCTTGGATCACCTCTAAATACCTCCTTTGATATGTATGAATACTTACTTTCAAAGGAAGAGCTTTGGTTTGAAGAATTCGAGTCTTCTTGCCAAAGAACCTTTTAAAAACCTAAGTATGAAGGGAGAAGAGAGAAAGCAAGAATTCTGTTGCTTTGGTGTGTCTAATTACTGAGGTATGCTCTCTTATTTATAGGCAAAGAGTTCAGTGTGTTTGCAGAGAGTGAGCTTTGCTTAATGAGGTTAACTTGGTTTCTTGGCTATGAAGAAATGTGAGAAAGATCCATATGCAATGATGAGTTCTTTGATACCACTCCCTAGCCATTGGTTTTGCTTGATCTTAGGGGACAAATTTGATGCAGAAATGAGCTCTAATTGGTTGGGAGAAGATTCCTTTGATGAATCACCACTTGGCCATAAATTCTCAAAATGTAATCATTACATAATCACATGTCTTGGTTTTGGAATATTCCCTTCAAATATTTGTGCAATGATGTAAACGATTCTCTCATATCCTTGCAATGTTTCTGAAGTTTAGAGGCATCATTTAGTGTAAGCACTTGCATAAAATTGCAAATTTCACACTTAGGCATGACCTATAATTTCACTTCAAATGCCTAACTTTGATCAATCATATCTCTTAGCTCAAAATGAATTTGGAGAAGGTTGAGCACAATTTGGAGAGCCCTTAACATGTACTTCAATTCATTAGTTTGGAGTTTCTTCAAAATCAATTGGAAAATTTGTGAAAAATGAGCTTGAAGTTTGAAGAAAACTAGGGTTTTTTGCTTGTTTTCATGAAGGCAGCAACTTTGGAGCTCCATATCTCTTCAATGGTTGATTTCTAGCCAAAAAATCAGGTGACAAAGTTGTTCATTGGATCAAAATCTACAACTTTGATGTTGGAAGTTTTTTTCAGTTTGTACTTGAAATTTTGAGATATTCCCTTCCAAAGTTTTGAAAAAAAGACTCTTAAACACTTAGAAAAATTTCTAAGTATGAAAAGTCAATCTTTGACTTTTTGATTCTTGATTGATTTTCTTGATTTTCATTGGTCAAATGACTTCATTAATCATATATTGATGATATTGATCCTTAAAAGTCATGTTTTGACTCAAAACCCTAAAAGTCAAAGGTGACACTATACAGTTGACTTTTCCAGATGAAGTGAAATCTTGGACTTTTGTGATGAATCAAACTCTCCTCCTCAAATGAATGATGTGAATGGATTATATTGAGGTAAAATAAATTCTTGAGTCATGTTTTGAGTTTTGGATCCATGTCCTGATTAAAAGTCAACTATCTTGGTGAATTTAAGTCAAAAACCCTAATTGTCGACCAGATGAAATTGATGACTGTAGATCTTGAATTGAAGTGTAATGCCTTATGGATATTGTCATATAGATTATTTGAAGATGATTGAACCAATTGATAGTTGTCATGGAGCTTTTTAGGGTTTCCTAAATGTGGTCCCTGATTTCAGTCCTTGATTTGTTGAAAACCTTAGCTGAGCAAACCTGAGTTCTGATAACTATTGTCTAATCAACATAGGTGAATAAATGAATCATTTGAATCCTATGATTGTATTAGAGGCTATTCTCATATTGATTGATTCTTTGCCTGAACTCTTTTGTCCTTGAGTACCCTCGACTGGGTATCAGACAAGCAAATGACTGCTCTGAGTACCTGTTCTGAGTTTGATGAGGTACTTGGAGGTATGACATCTCAGGGGGGGTCAAAATTAGGGTATGACAGCAGGGTATAGTTATGACATTCCACTCGACATTCTGGTTAGATACACTTTGGTGTATCCAACAGTTTTTAGACCAGACCAAAAGATTTGTAGGAATCATACCTGTCATTAGATTCACAGATGACTTGAAGTTTGGTCTATCTCTAGTGTCTCCTCTCTCAGATGGAACTGACTGTCAATAGATACCTTCATTGGGACCGTGTTTAGTGCAATACCCTTCTTGAGCAGACGGACTTCTCCTTTCTTATCTCTAGTCTGGGTGTCATTGGGTGCATTTATCACAGTTTTCCTTGATCTTCTGACAGCTCCTGGGATTTGGTTTCGAACAATAATCTCCTTTTGGAGAGCATTTTGGATATTTACTGATGATCATTCATCAGTTCCGGAGGCTTTGTTTGTCTTAATGCGCACAATTGAGTTCTCAACATATTTTGATGTTAAGACATCAGTTTTGACATTGTCATATTCTGCTGAGGTAGCAGACTCACTTCCTTCTACAACATCCCCCATTATTGTCTTGTTCTTGCTTGTAACAGGAATGCACTTGTCCTTTTTGTGATGTTTATCTTGTCTAGGTTTCCTTCTTCTGGAGCTTCCTGTTTTCTTTACAGCCTCCTCCTTATTTTTGTCATGGCTTGAGTGTTCAACGTTCATACATGACTTCCGCTGTGATGGATTTATCTTGGTCAGGTTTTCCTGTTGAGGGGTATTTCTTTTGGTATATGGCTGAGTTTCAGGACAACAGAACCTCAAGTGACATATCTTACCACACTGATAGCATTTCTTGGCTGAGATAGGTGTGTGTTTTCCCAGATGTTGAGGCTCTTGATTAAGCTTCTTTCTCTTCTTTGTGTCTCACAGTTTTCCCTCTAGGTCAACAGTGTTTATCATGAGACTTACTCTTTCTTCTTGCAACAGGGCATAAGCATTTTTATACATTGTCAGTCCCTTGCTCAGTTCTCCATTTAGTAGACACACCTCAGGGTATCCAGCAGCAAGTTCTTCGTTGGTAAGTTCTTCAATATAAGTCTCATCATCAGACTCATCCACTTCTTCTGTCTGGATATTTGTTCTGGGAACAGGAACCTCCAATTTGATAGTTCTTTCTTGATCCTTTTCCTCATTTTTTTCTTTGGCCATGGGATAAGTAGTCAGTAACTTGGAGTTTTTAGGCTCCCATAGATAACAATTGTTCTCAGATATGACTCCCTTCATGACTTCTTCATTTTCTTTATCACCAAGAGTTACATAGTTAGTTCTCTCAAGTTTGAGGTTTACTAGTGAGTTCTTTCTCCCAGTCATATGATTTGAGCAACCACTGTCAAGGTACCAATCTTCTTTGGCAGGCATTCTTAGATAGGTGTGTGCTACTAGAGCAACATTCTTGGCCACCCACCGTTGCTTTTTGTTACAGGTATCATATTCATGTTTGGCTTGATGAATTTGATTTGAATAACCAAATAGTCGGAAACAGAATGGCTTTATGTGAACAAATCTTCCACAGTGATGACACCTCCATTTTTGGAATTTCTTCTTTGAATGCCTTCTTCTTCTGTTTCCTTGATGTTGTGACATTGGAGCTGACATCTGGTGGGTCACACAAGTTTCGGGCTTTGCTCTCCTGAACCCAGAGGTGAATTCCTCTTTAGCCACAAATCCTACCCCGGACATGTCTACTATTCTTTGTCCAGACTCCAGAATTTCTTCTAGAGTATCAGTTCCATTGTTCAGCATTTTGAAGGACTTGGTCATTTGATCAAGTTTGTAGTTCAACATGCTAACTTCACTACTGAGAGAGTCTATGGTTGCAAGATGTTTATTCTTCTCAGTTTCTAGATCTATTATGATTATCTCTTGCTTCTCCACTTGTTTGCAGACTTCAGCATTCTTCATACACAACTTCTTGTATGAGGCAGCAAGTTCATCAAAGGTTAGCTCATCATCACTGGAATCATCATCAGATTCACAGACTCTTGTTGGAACTGTGACATGTCTTGAAGTTTCTTCTTCTGAATCGGAGTCTTCATCAGACCAAGTGACAGATAGTCCTTTCTTTTGCTCCTTGTGGTAGGTAGGACATTCAACTCTTATGTGTCCAAATCCTTCACATCCATGACACTGAACCCCTTTCCCTTGATTGGGCTTCTCCTCAGCTTTGAGTATTCTGCTTGAATCATAGGTTTGGCTAATGTCATTGGAAGTGTTCTTGACATTGGGTCTGGACTTCTGATCAACCCTTTTAATAAGTCTGTTGAACTGTTTTCCAAGTATGGCTATGGCTTCTAATAGATTTTCATCACTTCCACCATTGCTTTCTCTTGAATTATCATCTGTGTTGGAGACAAAAGCTATGCTTTAGTTCTTCTTTTCAACAGGCTCACAGATACTTAACTCAAAGGTTTGTAGAGAGCCAATGAGTTCGTCCAGCTTCATGTTGCTGATGTGTTGGGCTTCCTCTATGGCAGTCACTTTCATATCAAATCGCTTAGGCAGTGATCTGAGGATCTTTCTTACCAATTTTTCCTCAGACATTTTTTCTCCTAAGGCTCCTGAGTTATTTGAAATCTCAAGGACATTCATATAGAATTCATAAATGGTTTCATCCTCTTTCATCTTGAGATTTTCAAACTTAGTGGTAAGCATTTGAAGTCTCGACATCTTTACCTTGGATGTGCCTTCATGTGTTGTTTTGAGAATATCCCAAGTTTCTTTAGCTAGTTCACAGTGTTGCACAAGCCTGAATATGTTCTTGTCAATTCCATTGAACAAGACACTTAGGGCCTTGGAATTGCCCAAAGCTAGCTCTTCTTTAGTTTTGTTCCATTGAGTTTCAGGAATTAGAATAGTGGTTCTGTCTTCCATAACCTTCTCAGGATGTTTCCATCCGCTTTCCACAGCTCTTCAGGCCTTCTGTCCATAGACTTTATGACTGCTACCATACGTGGTTTCCAGTAGTCATAGTTAGAGCCATCTAGGATGGGTGGTCTATTCCCAAGCACTAACAGTTCCTTCTCCATAGTACCAGAATTTTGTTGTCCCTAGATCTCACCCAGATGTAAACAGGCAGGGTGCCTGCTCTGATGCCAATTGAAAATTCTAGTAACTCACGCTCGATGTCTTGCTGGATGTTATGACATCCACAATCACACAGCACAAATAATTAAAACAGAAATGCATAAAAACAATAAAGAACACACAGAATTGTTTACCCAGTTCGGTTCAAACAACTTACTATGGGGGCTACCAAGCCAGGGAGGGAATCCAATATAAGCAGAATTAATTCGGAGTTAAACTTCCCCCATTTACAACTCCTCACTTAAAACCTACCCAATGCAATTCCAATCTATTCCTAGACCTAAGTATCTCCACTTACCCCCCCTCAATCACAGCAGTGATTACAAATAAACATTAAACAAATTCAGAGAGAAGACACACTTCAAAAACACACCTTGATATGTTTAAAAGCTTCAATAAAGAGACACACACTCGTGCTTAAAAGCTTAGAGTGAAAATTAACACAAACAACCTATTCCAACGCAATCATCAAAGACAATTTCTTGGAGTACAAGAGACAGCTATAGAACTATGGTTCTTTACAATTAACACAATACTCTCTCTCTCTCTCTCTCTCTGCGTTCCAAATTAGGATTGCAGACTTTTTATATGCAGCTCTTGGGCCTTGGGCTTTTTTAGAAACAAATTAGGGTTAACCAAGTTAACCTAATTTACACGCCATCTGGTTGTTACAGAATGTGCTGTCATTAAAATCTTCTGGACAAAGTATTCAGCACACAATAAAAGGTTTCCTAAATTGTTGATTGAGAGAAATCGGGAAACACAATTAATAAAATATAACAGCTCCTGCTGTCACACAAGGATGTCATGACACCGGTCATTACATTCACTACAGAACCTGTATTAGCTTAACACATATGCAACCTGCATAACACAATATCAAACATGTCATGACATCAGTCAAGACATTAAAACACTCAGGTATGTTTTACCACAAATGCAACCAACATGAAAACATCTTCATTGAATATTAACGGAAACCTGTAGTTATTGATTAAAATATTAAATATTAACGGAAACATGAAGTTACTTATCAAAATAGTGAATATTAACAGGAACATGAAATTACTGATCACAATATTGAATATTAATGGGAACATGAAATTACTGATTAAAATATTGAATATTAACGGGAACATGAAGTTACTGATCAAAATGGTGCATATTAACGGGAACGTGAAGTTACTGATCACAATATTGAATATTATCGGGAACCCGAAGTTAATGATTAAAATATTGAATATTAACGGGAACATGAAGTTACTGATTAAAATAGTGAATATTAACGGAAACATGAAGTTACTAATCACAATATTGATTATTAACGAAAACATGAAGTTACAAAAGGCTATTTAGACACAATTTAATTTTGGTACTTTCAATATTGTTTCTGATTTTTTTTAGACACAATTTAATGTTAAATATTCTTATTTTTTTTCACAAAGTGTTAATTACTTTTAATATTTTTTTATTAAAAAATATATATATTTGAATCAAATACTCATCCCCTACCAGAACCCGTTCAAACGTACGAGTTTGTTACTTGTTTGTATTAACGAAAAATTAGGGATTGCCAAGTTAGATTGGGGGCGACGGGATAAATTATCTTTGACAACTTCTTTATATACCTCCCTACCTTCTTAGGAATCCGTGGCGAAAACCCCGAAATAACCCTATATTTCAGAAGTGCATCTTCGAAGGCATTTTTTTTTGAAAAAAAATGATTATTTCGAATGTGTATATCCGAAGACACCTTTTTTTTTTTAGAAAAAATGTGACTTCGGAGATGCACTTCCGAAGACACTTTTTTTACAATTTCTTTATATACCTCCCTACCTTCTTAGGAACTCGCGGCGAAAATTCCAAAATACCCCTATATTTCGGAAATCCATCTCCGAAGGCATTTTTTTGAAAAAAAAAAGGTTATTTCGGATGTGCATATCCGAAAACACTATTTTTTAGAAAAAAATATAACTTCGGAGATGCACTTCCGAAGACACTTTTTTTGGGAAAGGGGTGTCTTCGGAGATGCATATCCAAAATATTCTAATTTTTGGTCTTGAAATTTTTCGAATATGATTATTTGAAAAAACTCAATACTTATTAAAAAATTAAAATCAAGGTGAATCAATACATTTAATAGTATAATTAATTATATTAATTAAAATATATTATTAAATATATATCATTATAATCAAGATATAATAATAATATTATCCTAATAAATATTTAAATCAACACCTTATTTTTATAGATATAATTAATAATTATTATTATTATAATAAAGATATTTATTTACTATTTATTTATTATTTTTTATAATACATAAAAAAGTTATTTCATAAAATAATTTTCAAAAACAAGTTTATAGTTAAAAAAATTCATTTTGTAAACAAAATTTCAAAACAATTTTAAAGTTAAAAATTATTTTATATATAAATGATTTTTTATCATAATTAGTTATTAAAATAATTTTTATATTTGTGATTTTTATTAATCATTTTAAAAAACTATGTAATTCAAAATTTATATTAAAGTATGAATAAAGTAGTAAATAGTTTTATTCTTACCTGGTCTCTTTTATTTTAAAATTTTGTTGAATAATTATTAACTTATTTATTTTTTATATAATCATAATTGTTGTGTATTAGTTATAATTTTAATAATTATTAATATGAAATTTATCAAGAAATAATGAAATTTTTTATGAGTTTTATTTTTTAATTTATAATTGGAATAGAAATATGTACAGTATAATTATCATTATTGTTATTATTATTTATAATTTATAAATTATATCAATTTTAAGATATTCGAATTAATTAATATTCTAAAATTTTTAATTTTTTGAAATTTTTTCGGATATGCATATCCGAAAAAACCTCTGACAATTTTTTGAGGTTTTTTCGGATATACATATCTGAATTAACCAAAATCCTAATCTTTTTGGGGTATTTTCGGAGATGCATCTCCGAATTAACCATAATCCCAATTTTTTTGGAGGGGGGGTGTCGTTCACATAATTACAGACACGTGTTTTGCGGAGGGGGAGATGTCGTTCAAATATTTGGGAATTCCGTTAGAAGGCTCACCATACAACAGTGTCGACCTCTTATTGAGCGCATTTTTGCGAGAATAAAGCACTGGACGACTCGATTATTAAGCTATGCAGGGAGATGTCAGTTTATTAAGAGAGTGTTATTTGCAGTCACAAGCTATTGGATGCAAATAATTCCGCTGTCCCAAAAAGTTATCAAAGACATAGAGGCCATGTGTAGAAGTTTCCTTTGGAGAGGAAAAGAGATTATCAGCAAGAAGGCGCCGGTCTCGTAGGAGCATATCTGTGGGGCTACAGGGGCAGGGGGCTCAATATTACTTCTCTTAAAACTTGGAATATAGCTACCATGGGGAAATTACTTTGGAATATCCACAAGAAGGCGGATAAGCTGTGGATACAGTGGCTGGATATTTACTTTTTCAAAGGTTGTGATTGATGCAATTGCAATATAAAGACTCTTGTTCTTGGATTCTAAAGAAGATAATCAAGAGAAGGGAGTACGTGCATACTAAGGATTGTTGGAAAAAAGCGGTGGCCAATGGACATTATATGTCAGGTGCTATGTACAAGGAGCTGCGTGGAGACGGTGTGCAGTTGAGATGGGATAAAATCCTATTGCAGAACCGTGCGAGACTGCGGACAAGATCCACACTGTGGATGAGTTTATGGAAGAAGCTTCCAACTAGAGACCGTCTTGTGAAGTTTGGTATTGATGTAGATACCAGGTGCTGTTTTTGTGATAACAGTGAGTCTATTGAACATTTGTTCTTTGAATGTCATAGGTTCAAAGATATTTGGCAGCGTATTTTAAACTGGATTGATATTATGAGGAATCCGTCAGGCTGGACATTGGAAATGGAATGTCTTGTTATGGAAACAAGGAAGAAGGGATGGAAGAGACAAGTCCTAAAGATTGTCGTGGCGGAGACGATTTATGAATTGTGGAAGGCGCAGAATGAGTGTATCTTCTCCCAAAAACAGCTTGAGGACACAATTTCTGATAGAATTATTAATACTATTTTGATTCGTTGTTCTTTGTATAGGTTTGGTTTGGTTTGAAGACCTGGATCCTAGCGATCAGTTTGTACTTATCGTTTTTTAGTGAGTAAAGTTTAAAGCTATTCTTCCAAAAAAAATCTCAATTTTTTAAATATTTTTGAGATGTATCTCCGAATAATATTTCGGGATTTTCTCTATGAAAGTCTATAAAGAAAGGAATTTTCTTTGTAGACCCCCCTGAACCTCCAGCGAAAACCCAAAAATACCCCTACTTCGGAAATGCATTTTCGAAGTAATTTTTTTTCTTCAGATTTTCCTAGAATTCGGAAATGCATCTCCGAAAACATCAAATGGGGGTGTTTTCGGAGAGGCATTTTCGAAAATACCATTTTCACATTTTTGGGTGTTTTCGGAGATACATCTCCAAAAAATGCAGAAATTGTTTTTTTTTTGTTTTTCTAAACAACGTTTAGTCCTATATTTTTAATTAAACGACAACGCTTGCAGTAAACAGTGCTTGATATAAATAAAATATAACCCGAATAAAATAAGCGACATATTAGCATAAAATACTAATATTATATATACAACTAATAGTGTACGAAAGTGTACGTAAATGTCAAGAAATACATGTTAGAACAAGAATTGTTCTGATAAATATTCTTAGTTTTGATGATAACAATGTATATGAATTTTGTATGAGATAATGTGGTACTCTAAACCTATGCAATTTCCATTTCAGGAATCTCATAAAGAGTATGCACAAAATCAGCGCAAGAAGCACTGACTCAGAAGGTTCAGCATGCAACATCAGAACATGGTCTGGCAAGACATCAGAAGATGGTCAAGCAGAATCAGAACATGGTCTATGGAAGCATCAGAAAAACTTGAGATCAGAAGCAGAAGCACTGAAGTTCTCATGGTATCACGCTAAGAAGCACTTCAAGGTCAGAAGACAAGAAGATGCTCTGCACCAAGCTGTTTGACTCTGATGACATTCAAACGTTGTTTACACAAACATCAGATCAGAAGCAAGTACAAGATGGCAGGCTACGCTGACTGACAAAAGGAACGTTAGTAGCTATTAAAGGCAACGTCAGTAGACACAGCGAAAGCAAGGCTCGAGGTAGTTGACAAAAGAGTGAAACATTAAATGCAATGCTGTACGGATCACGCAAAACATTAAATGCTCCCAACGGTCATCTTCTCAAACGCCTATAAATAGAAGTTCTGAAGAGAAGCTTAATACAACACTTTGCGCATACATACAGAAACGCTGTCAAATTCAAAAGCTCTCAAACTTCATCTTCAACCTCACTACATTGCTGTTGTAATATATTAGTGAGATTAAGCTTAAACTTAAGAGAAAATCACAGTTGTGATAATAGCTTATTAAGAAGCATTGTAACTCTTATAAGAAGTTGTTTACATTAAGTTGTAAGAACTAGAGTGATCAGGTTGTGATCAGTATACTCTAGAAAGTCTTAGAGGGTATCTAAGCAGTTTGTTCCTAGAGTGATCACGTTGTGATCAGAATACTCTAGAAGACTTAGAAGTTATCTAAGTGGAAAACCATTGTAATCTTGTGTGATTAGTGGATTAAATCCTCAGGTGAGGTAAATCACTCCAAGGGGGTGGACTGGAGTAGTTTAGTTAACAACGAACCAGGATAAAAATCATTGTGCAAATTGTTTTTATCTTACAAGTTTTAAAGCTACACTTATTCAAACCCCCCCTTTCTAAGTGTTTTTTTATCCTTCAATACAAGCCGAATACAATAAAGTCAAAGAAAAATAAACCGGAACCCCTTACTGAGTATGCCTAACCCTAACTTCCTGGGACCTCCTCTACCTCGTATATGCCTCCGCGCCGCCCACGTCACTGACCATCCTCTCCACGACGGCGACTGCCTCTGGACCACCATGCACAATGATACCTCGGTCAAATGCGTCCTGCCCAAGCATCTCTATCTGCTGGCACATCGACAGGAGATCAATGGCATGGTCATCCTCGGCCTGCTGGTTCTCCAAGATCTCCTCATATGCTGGCCTAGGAGCTCTGGGAGCTCCGGGTATCATCAGAGGATGTGACACCCGATAGAACCCTGTCACGTACCCCTCTATACAATACCACTCCTGGGTGGCCTACATACGCCGATACTCCTCCGGGACCAAATGATGCGCCCAATCCACAATATAGTAGTGAGCTCCACTCGGGTAACTGTGTCGGGAGCAGCCTCAAACGGTGACCTCGTATCATCTGCACACGTCCAAACTACCGCATGCACCGCTCCGGTAGATACCTCACCATGGTATTGACCCCGCATTCCAACCAGCCAGAGTATAACGCGATACGGTCAAATGGGACAACAACAGTGTAGTCACTGAATGGCGTCCAACGAATGTCATCGTGAGCTGTGCGGTCGAGGTACCCGCGATATGGTCCCACTGCGTTGTTCCCCCTTTGGAGAACATATCGAGCGGCCCTGGGCATTGCGTCATCGTGCGCAGGATCAATGGCGAAGCCGTGGATGCGGGGGAAGTAGGAGATTATCCAGCTCTGAAACACAAATACGATAACATGTTAAAAATTAATACGAACCATAAATAAATGTGAAATAATTAAAACGAAACGTACCGTCAGGAGTGTGGCAGATCCAGTCAACTGCCTGGTGCTCCAGTTGGAGGCTTCATTCAGCTTCAGATATAGGTATACCAGAATAGCTGACCCCCAGTTCCACTGGTGAATGGTAATCAGGTCCATGAAGTAGCGGAGATAAGTCATGTCGATGTAGGTTGAACTCTTGTCCACAAAGAGTGCAGTGCCTACCAAGAACATGAACCTGCACCGAAGAGCGCAGGCACGGTGATACTTCGTAAAAAGCTCGTCCCCCTTTTGCTCGGACTCGGCCGCCGCATCCAAGTGGTTCTCATACAGCTTTCTCAAGCTGGAGAACCGGATATGGGCCCCATTCGTCGTCCAACACTCAAAATCAGCCATGTGTGGGTCCATACCCAGATAGTCGACTATCCACTCGATCGCCTCGACCCTCTGTATCCGGGAATGGTGCAGTAGTCTCCCTCTGATCGGCAGATGGAGCTGACAGTGAACATCGTGCAAGGTGGTCGTCAACTCCCCAACCGGTAAGTGGAAAGAAGACGTCTTTCTATGCCACCGCTCCACGAAATCCCCCTGCATGCCGTGGCTGATAGTGGTATACCCGGTCATGCACAACCCACCGAGCCCGGAAGCAGTCACCACATCATTAAACCACTGTGCCTCTGGTTTAAACAGATCAAAAATCGTTCGCGCGTGGTTCACCATTTTTAGCGTCGCCCTTCCCTGTTACAACAAAAAACAAAAACAAAAACAAAAAAGATTGTTAATTAGACCGTGAAGAAAATGTGAAATAAAAAACAGTTAAATAATAAAGTCGGTTAAATTAAAAAAATACCTCTCCCTCCCAGACACGTCGAGTGACGTGCTTGTGGTAGGAAATCAGCACGGAAGTATCCCTAGGACCCCCCGGGAAGCCATCCACTTCCTCCTCCTCCCCGTGCGAAGGGTCAGCATCAGGTATCTCCTCATCATCCTGGTATCTCACCTTGTCCTCCTCCTCCCGTACCTCCTCCTCCCATACCTCCTCCTGTCGGGAAGAAGACACCCGAGCCAGCCGTCTCCTCGATCCAGATGAGGAACCAGCCTCATCCATCTGGACGGGTACTCGTACTCTACCTTGTCCTTGCGTCGATGTCAGCTGCGCCTCCCGCTCACGTCTAGCCGACGCTATTTGTGTCTCTCTGCCCTGTCTAAGTCGTGCGGGGTTGCTTGCCATTTTCCTGAAAAAATTGAAATCCATAAGAATGCGAATCACTCAAGAAAATTTAAAAAAACATTTTTTGGTAAATTTCGAAAGTACATTTCCGAAACTGGTCAGGGAGGTGTTTTTGGAAATGCACTTCCGAAACCCCCTGCGACACCATTTTTGCAGAACTTGCAATACTTGCCCTAATGCATCAAAATCAAATTTTTACTAATTTCTAACACCCCTAACATATTCAGTGACATATAATAACTTAAATGTACTACATTATACTAATTTCTAACACCCCTAATATCAATTTCAATCATAAATTGAAAGTTTTGAAAACTTACAGATTTGTGGTGTTGTTGGAGGTGCTTTAGAAGTGGTCTATGAGCCTTTGGATAGCAAATTGATGGTCTTTGAAGTAGCCTTTGGTGCTTCTGCAAATGCTTGAGTAGAAATTTGAAGGTTTGAAATATTTAGGGTAAAATGGAAATGGGGGGAGACTGTTTTGTTTAAACAGCAAAACGCACATTTTTTCAGAAATGCATCTCCGAAATGTTGTTTTCGGAGATGTATTTCCGAAATATTTTTTTAAGTGAAAAAAAATGTTTTCAAAAATGTATTTTCGAAAACACTTTTTTTTAACTTCGAAAATACATTTTTGAAATAAAGAGGCATTCTAAAAAATTCGCCGCAGGTGACCAAGAAGAATAGAGGACTTTAAAGAAATTCTCATAAAGAAATTGTCTTATCTTTTTATAACCACTTCTCTTAGCCCAATAATATTTAATGGACCTAAAGTGTTGATCTCATACATTATTTTCATTAAAATATTTTATTTCATACCCCCTGCAAACTTTTCTTTTGTCCTACAAAATTTAAAATATGGTATTTATCCTTTCTACATTTATCTTTAATTGTTTACCTATACTCAAAATTTTCGATGTATAAAAGTTTTCTATTAAATAAAATTTATCGAAAAATTCATTTTAAATATTTATGGTATGTTTTTTATCAGAAAACTTTATTTTAAGTTTTTCAATATGTATTCTAGAAAATTTAAATTGAAGTTTTCTGGTACGTTATTTCGTTTTAGAAAAAATGTATATTTTTTAATAATAAAATATATATTTTCAACATGTATAGAAATCATACATGGTTTTATGAAAATTCCTCTACTATATGTTATAAAAATTTCATATATAGACATTATTGATCCATTTTCAACAACACAAAATTGATTTAAAAAATTCAATGAAGTTTTTTTATACGTTATTTTATCATAGAACTTTTTATTTATACATTATTCTATTATGCGATAACGTGAATCATCTGAATATACTATCGGTGCATTCTCAACAACACATAGAATCAAAGGTTAAATATATTTTTGTTTTTATAAATTTTATTTTTAATCCTATTAAAAATATGATATATTTTAATTGTTACAAAATTTATATTTTTGTTTTTATAAATTTTATTTTTAATCCTATTAAAAATATGATATATTTTAATTGTTACAAAATTTTTATGCATTTAATTTTAGTCTTGTTATTTTTTATAATTTTAAAAATTGTTTGATATTTTTTAATTTTTAAATAATTATTTCATACATAACACTTTAAAATATTTATTTATCAAATTTTAGATATTTTTAAAATGAGAAGAATTAAATGAATTTAAACTTAAAAAAATAATGATAAAAATAATGAAAATTTCGACTTAGAAATCCAATTTTAAGAATTTTACATAAAAAATTTAAAACGTTATAAACATGTTTGCAAAATAATCATTCAAAAATATATATTAGTTTAACAGTATAGACTTAAACTAGATGTATAATAATTTTATAGAGAGTAAAATCAAAAACAAGATTTATTATTTTATTAAAATCAAAAACATATTTAATTCTAAAATCAGCCATTCCATGCAAAATATACTTTTCATAGATCTATCATGCGATATTAATGTGAACTATGAAACTTGGAATTAGAAAAAAAAAAAAAAAAAAAAAAAAGGGACAAGTACAAGAAAATAAGTTCAATGTTTATTTTGTATTTTATAGATGTTATTCGGTGGTACTTGCTTCTAGAATGATTTGTTTTTATTATTCATTGTTTTTATTTGTACATATTTTATTTGTACATATGAATGATTTGTTTTTAATATTCAGTATGTAAAACAAGAAATGGTAATATATGTTGATAAATATGTTTCACATGATTTATTTCAACCATTTGTTTTATCTTTCTTATTCTTGATCATAAAATATACGATTCGTTGAATTCGCATATGTTAGGATTAGTCCTCAAAGTTTAAATAGTACTTACAGATTAACCAACTGAATTCAGAACTGTCCAATAAATATTGAGGTTTAAAGAAAAATTTATTTAATTTTTAAAAATATTTCATATGAAATTATAAATATATTTTATCATAAATTTTTATATGTTAAAATATAATTAATAAGAATCGTATAAATTTATGTTGTGTAAACATAACATATTATAATATAAATGTTTATTTATTTATTTTAGAAATTTAAAATAACTAAAAAATAACAGAAATACAATTATTTATATATTTTTTATAATTTAAAAAGAGTTTCTTTTTAATTAAAATAAACTTCATAAATAAAATATACAAAAGAGATTTATCACATGATGTAGCATTATTTATATATATATATATATATATATATATATATATATATATATATATATATATATATATATATATATAATGCTACATCAATATACAAGGGAGGTCTTAATATATCCGATATTTATTAAATAGAGACATCTCATTAAGCTCAAATATTTTAAAATTTTGAGCTATAAAACCCTTATTTAAGTATCTTAAGATTGGGCCGGCAACCCGCCTATATTAAAACCATCCAATTTTTTTAGAAGATTTCTATGCTGAAATATAAAATTTGGATTAGTTTTGTCATAAAAAAAAGTTGCGGCGCATTTTTATTTATTTATTTAATTTTTTTTATATGAAAACAATTTCCATTAAGCAAGAAAAGGCAAATGCCTAACAGCAACAGGAACAGCAGAAGGGTAATCCCCTTTCCACAACATAGAACCATGGATGTTACCATATCCCACAAGATTATGGAGTACACCATGGTCTGATCTACTAATAAACATTAGACTAGCCAAAACAAAAGAACTAAGAAGGCTTCTACAGTCTGCTGCTATAATTTCAAAATCAGCAAAAGCCTCTAAAGAGTTTACGCAATTCACAGTGTTTAGACAATCAGACTGAACCACAATCCGCACCAGCTTGTTCTCCTTTGCCAATTCAAGGCACCAACGAATGGCCAGCATCTTTGCAACAGCAGGCATAGCTACCAGCACTTCCTTCTTACACGAAGCAAAAAATGTCTCTCCACCGAGGTCCTTGCAAATGCAACCAAGAGCAATAGTTCCATCCGGGAAGACAACTGCATCCACCTGCATCCACCTGTAAAACATACATATCAGCCGCAGGAAAAGCTAGCTGCACGGGCAAGCTTTTACTATTTTGACATGATTCGAACTCAACGTTCCTTATCCAATTGCAACTTATTAGTCACTTGCAACAACTTGATTCTACATTGATATTGATGAGATTAAAGATTTTCATAATTCTATAAGCCTTTATTTCACTATAGTTATTTATGTCTTACTTTAGACACGTTAAAGAAATTCTTTCAACAATTCATGCCCCATATTACTCACATAACAATAATTATTTACACTCAGGACAGGTCATGACGTTAGAGGTCATGCCCCATATTACTGATGGGTTTAGGTGGTGTTTTGATGCAAGATAAGCAGGTAGTGGCCTATGCTTCAAGACAGTTGAAAATTCATGAAAGGAATTATCCGACTCATGATTTAGAATTGGCGGCTGTGGTGTTTGTGTTGAAGTTGTGGAGACATTATCTTTATGGTTCTCGATTTGAGGTATTCAGCGATCATAAGAGTCTGAAATATCTCTTCGATCAGAAGGAACTTAATATTAGGCAGAGGAGATGGTTAGAATTTCTGAAAGATTATGATTTCGGTTTGAATTACCATCCTGGTAAAGCAAATGTTGTTGCTGATGCATTAAGTAGGAAGTCATTGCATATGTCCATGTTAATGGTGCGAGAATTGGATTTAATTGAGCAATTTCGAGATTTAAGTTTAGTATGTGAAAGTACTTCCAATAGTGCTAAGTTGGGAATGTTGAAGTTGACTAATAGTATCCTTGAGGAAATTAGAAACAGACAGAAATCTGACGTTAACTTGATGGATAAGTTGACATTGATTAATCAAGGCCAAGGAGGTGAATTCCGAATTGACGAGAATGGCGTTATGAGATTTGGAGACCGAGTGTGTGTACCTGATGTTGCTGAGATCAGAAAAAGTATTCTAGAAGAAGGACACCGAAGTGGATTGAGTATTCATCCTGGTGCTACCAAGATGTATCATGACTTTAAGAAGTTGTTTTGGTGGCCTGGAATGAAGAAGGAAATTGCTGAGTTTGTTTATGCTTGCTTAATTTGTCAAAAGTCGAAAATTGAGCATCAGAAACCGTCTGGATTGATGGAACCGTTGTTTGTTCTGGATTGGAAGTGGGATGGAATTTCTATGGACTTTGTATCTGGTTTACCTAAAACGATCAACAATTGTGATTCTATCTGGGTTATTGTAGACCGGTTGACGAAATCTGCTCACTTTATTCCAATAAGAATAGATTATCCGATGGAGAAGTTGGCTCAGTTGTATGTTGAGAAGATAGTGAGTTTGCATGGTGTTCCGGCTAGTATTGTGTCAGATAGAGATCTGAGGTTTACTTCTAAGTTCTGGACAGGATTGCAAGAAGCCTTAGGTACTAAGTTGAGATTGAGTTCTGCTTATCATCCGCAGACAGATGGTCAGACGGAGAGAACGATTCAATCGTTAGAGGATTTGTTGCGAGCATGTGTATTGGAAAAAGGTGGTGTTTGGGATAGTTATTTACCTTTGATTGAGTTTACCTACAACAATAGTTATCATTCGAGTATTGGTATGGCTCCGTTTGAAGCATTGTATGGTAGGAGATGTAGAACACCGTTGTGTTGGTACGAATCTGGAGAAAATGCAGTGGTTGGACCGGAGATTGTGCAACAAACTACAGAAAAGATCAAGATGATTCAGGAGAAGATGAGAGCTTCTCAGAGTCGTCAGAAAAGTTACAGTGACAAGAGAAGGAAGGATATTGAATTTAAGGAGGGGGATCATGTGTTCATGCGAGTTACTCCGATGATTGGCATTGGGAGAGCCTTGAAGTTGAAGAAGTTAACTCCGCGTTTCATTGGTCCAATTCAGATTACTAAGAAGATTGGAAAGGTTGCTTATCAGATTGCTTTACCGCCTGCACTCGCTAATTTGCATGATGTGTTCCATGTATCTCAATTGAGGAAATACATTGTGAATCCGTCTCATGAGATTCAGGTAGATGATATACAGGTGCGAGATAATCTGACTGTAGAGACATTACCTATGAGGATTGAGGATCGTAAAGTGAAGCAATTGCGGGGTAAAGAGATAGCAACGATGAAAGTGGTTTGGGGAGGACCAGCCGGTGGAAATGTTACATGGGAGTTAGAAAGCCAGATGAAGGACTCTTACCCGGAACTTTTCGTCTAAGGTATGTTTTCGAGGACGAAAACTCTTTTAGTGGGGGAGAGTTGTAACACCCCATAATTTCAGTTTATTAATTTAATTTGGATTTAAATTAAATAAGTGGAATTTTAGTATTTTTTAAATTGGATTTAATTGGAAAATGATGGAGTAAAGCTATTGGGCTTATGGTGTGATGTTAGTAAAAGAGGGGTGCTAATTAGTTAGGCCTTTTACTAAGTTGTGGTTAATTTATTTTATTTTATTTTTCATAAAATAAGAAAAAGGAACCATTTGGGGAGAAAGGAAGAACACGTGAAAAAGGCAAGAGAAGAGAAAGAGGCAAGAACGTGGAACCGGAAGGAGAGCATTCAAGAGATTCATCGAGGTAAGGGGGGACTCTTCCTTTTAGTATCTCTTATGTGATCTTAGGTAATAGGTAGATTGATGTATGGTTTGATTCAATTAGACATTGGGATTGTTAGGTTAGGTTGTTATAATTGGATTGAATTGATGATGATTGTGTGAACTTTTTGGTTAATAATGAGTTTAAATGATGTTTTATGGTGTATAATTGAATGTATGATGATTATATGCCTGTATGTGATGTCTGGAATCGTTTTTGGATGAAAATAATGTGAAATCGCAGGGTCTGTCGCAGACTTGGGGTTTGTTGAAATCGCAGGTCCGCTGAGCAGAGGGGGTCCGTTGAGCGGAGGTCCCAACGTAGTTCGCTTCTATTTGACGTCGCTAGTGGTCCGTTGAGCGGAGGTCTGAAGGATTTCGCTTCTGCCTTGCTTCGCTGAGCGAACCTTGCTGAGCGAGAATTTTCTAAAACTTTAAAATAACGTATCTTTTGATCCGTGAATCATTTCTTAGTGCCGTTTTGGGCGTTTTGCAAGTAATTAAATGTTTTATATGATGAATGATGAATACGGGCAGTAGCCGAATTTATTTCTTTAAAACCCGATTTAATTACTTGATGAGAATTGAACATTGTGTGCATATGAGATAGGTGTGACAATGTGTTTGATGTGATGATGAATTGGTTGTGATTATTATTATGATTGTGATGAATGCATGACTATTTGAATGATGTTGAAAACATGTACATACTTATTCGGTGATGTGGTGTTGAGATGAATTGTTCATCGTGATTCGGTGATGTTTTTAAGTATGTTATGTGTGTTTCATTCATTCATATGCATTTGATGTTGGATCCCGGTGATGTTTGGATCGTTGGTGGACATATTTCCCATTGTGCGGAAATTGTGTCGGTGGGCCGTATCTCGATGAGGCGTAGATCGGTTAGGTGGATTGATTCCACGGTTTATTGGTACCACATGCATAGTGTCGGTTGTGTCATATGCATTTTGTCATAACATGATTGTATGAATTTCTGTGTTATATGTTGTAATTTGTTATTGTGTGAATTGATGAATAATAGATGTGAATATGAACATGTATAATTGGGTGAACGGTATATTATGATGCTTGTTATTTATGAATTGCATAATATTTACTAATTGAGAATGAGACTCACCCTTACATGTTGTCATTTTCAGATTGAGGAGTAGCGGCATTAGTGCTTGGTGAGGATGACTCGTAGAGTTTATCCGTTTATATTGGGTTGTGTCGGTCATGCTCTAATCTGTAACACTGGGGAACGATAGTTTTAGAGTTTTTATGAGATTACTCTAATTTATTTGGTGTTGGATTATATTTCCTTTTGGTTGTATTTGATGGTGTTTCTTATTCCGCTGTGATAAACATGATTATGTTTTGGTGAACCGTTTCCTAATGAAGCATGACTTTGACCATGATTGGTTTATTTATTTTAAATAATTGTGGCACCCTTGTGTGTATGTTTTACTCTGATTATTTATTTAAATTGTCGCGAGGTTTAGAAGGGTGTTACACACAAGGCTGACCCTATTTACTAGGGGTGGACAATCGGACACCATCCGAAGATATCCGACCGAACTCGATCGTGTTTTTGTCAACGGATCGGACAATTTCGGTTTGCAAGTATGTTTGTGGCAATTGATTGGATAATGTTGGGTGAAGACAGTCGGATTCGGGGATGAATTTGGGACCCGTTGGAATCCGAAACCGACCGAAAATACTAGTATATTCTGAATTTGGGCCTGATACTAGTTAGAACCAACTTGGCCTAAGTTAAGTGTGATATTCATAAGGGTTGTATTTGGGATTAGGGTTAACTTTGTCTCAGAGCTTCCTCGCCGCTCTGTGCCTCCACGATACTTCATCCTTCATCCTTCACCGTTCACCATCATCCTCTCATCGTTCCAAGTTTCAAGCTACCACTATCATCGTCATCTCTCACCGTATATCTTTTGTGGTAAGTCTTGCTCTCTCCCACTCGTTGCTCTCTCTCCCACTTGATGTTTTCTCTCTCTCATCGTCATCTCTCACCACCATAATATCTAGTTATAGTTTTGATTGATGTGGTTTTTTTGTGTAAATTTCTGAAAGGACTTGTAGAATGCAAGGAACTGGAAATTTCTGAAAGGATTTAGGTTTGAAGATATGGAAGGACTTGGAGAAATGCAAGTAGATGGAAATTTGCAAAATAACGGTAACTATATTATGTTTCTGAACTTGTTTAATCATGTATTCTAAGTTATAGAACATGTATTTATGGTAGTATTATTTTGTTAATCTTTGTGTATGCAAGTTATGAATTTATTTGTGTGAGAATTTACCTACATTTACAAATATGTACAAATCTACTTTGCCACTGTATGTTTATTTGTGACAGTATGAATCTGTTACAGCTTGGATGTTATGTTACAGCTTGTTTGTATGCTAGTAATATACAGCTTGTAACAGTATGTATAAGAAGGGTGAATTGTTTTTGAAAGATTTGTTTTTCATGTTCATATATATAGATAAATATTAATGGTGATGGTTACAGCAAGATTTTTCGCACAACTTGTTTTTTCATGGTTAATTGTTTCATTGGTTGCTCATTTGTTAATCTTTCGCAAGATCTTTTAATAATTAATTACTCGTTGTTTTAGCTATGGAGCAAGAAACTCAAACAACAACAGCACCTATTGAACCAACTGCAAATCTTCCTCCTATTGGTCGAAAGAAAAGAAGAGCTAATACAAATGCTATTAGAAAGAGGTCTGAGGTATGGGAACCACTTTAACCTTATTCCTAATAGTGATCCCGCTACTGCGGCATGTAAGTATTGTCATCAAAAGTACATGTGTGACTCTAAAAAACATGGAACATCAAACTTAAAGAGTCGCATGAAAACATGTCCTAGGTATCCGTTGAACCTGTCAAACGACCCTACCCAAACCATATTGACGTTTTCAACAACTCAGGGAGTTAGGTTGGTTCCAACTAGTTCTAGGTTTGATTATTTAGGTTGTAGAAAAGGGTTGGCTTATTTTATAATTTTAGATGAAAAGCCATTTATTACAGTTGAAGGAGAGGGATTCAAGTACTTTTGTAAGCAAATGCAGCCCCAATTTACAATACCATCAAGGAGAACAATAGCTAGAGATTGTTTTCAATTATATCTTGATGAGAAAGTGAGGTTGAGAGCGTTATTCAAGTCTGAATGTAGTAGGGTGGCAATTACAACGGATTGTTGGACTTCCGTTCAAAATCTAAACTATCTATGTCTACAGAATTAAAGTGCAAATAAGGTTTCTAATGGTGTGTGTATCAAAGTCTTCAGCTCATCAGTAGCCATTCAGAGTCAAAGAGGTATATTGTAGTTGCTTTTTTATGCATTTTCTTTTGTAACTCTATAGTCTTTATCTTCTAATATATATGAATGTGTTGTCTCCAGTTTTTTAGCCCACCACCAATCTTGTATTATGTACCATCATCAAATCTATGTGTTGTGTTTATTTATTTATTTCACGAATGCATTTGACAGAAAACTGGAATGTGTTGATTTATTTATGTATCATGTAACAATATGAATGTGAATGTGTTGTCTCCAGTAGATAAGAACTGATATGTGTTGTGTTTATTTATTTATGTCAAAGGGTATAAACAGGAGAATACGATCCACCGACATGTGTTCCAACTTGTAGTGAGTATTCCATGAAGGCATATAAGAGGTATGGTTTTTTGAAGGGTACAAATTTGATTGTGTCATTATGATTTTAGTTTTGAATAGTATCCACATTTTGTTATAATTATGATTATGATTTCAGGTGGGTGTGGATATGATTCTCCAAGATGGTTTGGTGAGATTAAACAAGGGGAAGAACTTGAATTGGTAAGCACAGCAAACTGAATATTTTATAAACTGAAGTTCATTGATGTGCTAATATTTTAAAAGAAGTTTTCCATCTGGTTTTTTGTCACTTTTTAACAATGCACTATGGTTCTTGATTTGCACCATATCTTGTGTCACATTAGAGAAATTAAACCAGAAAAAATGATAATTAACTTTTTCTTAATTGAATTATGTTGCACTATGTCGATTAACTTGCTGAAAATATATGTTGCAGGAAAGCAAAAGAAATTGGAGAAAAAGAAATTGGAGCTCTAGGAGAAAATATTGATTAATTGTAATTGGTTGTGTTGTTAGATTAAAGTTATATGGGTTGTATTAAATTTGAGCAAATATTTATAGGCTCTAAACTTATATTTTATAGGCTCTAAACTAGTATTCAGTTGAATTTTAAACTGAAAAATGAATGAGTTCTAAAAGATGTGATTCAGCCCATATTTAAAGGGATTAATGACTTTAAAGTATTCAATTTTTTATAAAAACAATCAAGTATTTGGTCTCAATATTAAGCCTATCTAATAACAAAAAAAAAAAAAAAGATATGTAAAAAAAGTATTTGAAATTTTTTAAAACTGACCCACTATGGCCCAATACGTAACAATAAATTGGGTTGGGCCCAATAATATCCGACCTTTATACTCGAAACTACCCGAACCCGTGAAACCCGAAGTCTCAAACGGATTGGATTGGGCCATATTGTCTCACCCGAGGGTTGGGCCGGTTTGGAGTTTTGGGCCCGAACCCGAACCGGCATGTCCATCCCTACTATTTACACTCAAAAAAGTTCATGCATTATAATTTATAACTTATAACTAAACGTTCCTTATCCAATTCATGCTTCAGTTTAGATACAGAGGTGGAATTGAGGACTTGGTAGGGAGTGTTTCTAGTAGGATTGCGGCAAAATCATCTCTTTGGTAGAGGGATGTGCAGGCGGTTTGTGGTCTCATTATCCATGGGCAAGTGTGGTTTGCTAGTAGAATCTCTTGTAAGTTGGGTAATGGTGAAGGTTTTAGCTTTTAGGACAACGCTTGGTTAAATCCTACGGCTTTGGAGGTACTTTTCCCGCTTTTATTTGATGTTTGCTCTTCTTCTTCTACTCCTTTTGTAGAAAATATGGGTGTTTGGGAAGGCAATATGTGGCATTGAGATTTAGGTATTGAGGAGAATAATTTGGTGGGAGATAGTATATTGGAGTGGGCGGATTTGACTTCCTTGTTGGAAGATGTTAGGCCGGATTTAGCAGTGGGTGATTAATGGGTGTGGTGGAGGGATGCAAAGGGGTTTTCGATTAAGAACGGTTATAGACTTATAGGTAGATTTATTCTCTGAACAACTCGAATGTGGGTTTCTTGGATGAGAGGATATTAGGTGAGTTAAAAAGGTTATGGAAATCTGATGTTCCTTGCAAGGTTAAATTGTTTGGTTGGAGATTCCTGTCTAATGCCTTATGGATTAGACTTGAATTGTGTCGTAGGAGTGTGGCGCTTTTGCGAAGCAATACTTCTTGTCCACTTTGTGGGTTGGAGGAAGAATCGTTAGGCCACCTTTTCTTTGGTTGTATCAAGTTGGCGATGATTTGAAAAGAAGTGCTACTTTGGTTAGGAGGGAACCTTGTTAGGCTTGTGGGGATGTTGGATGTGGAAGATGTTGCTTGGGATTTGACTTCTTTAAGAATGCTTTGGTTTTATTATTCGCTATGGTCATTCCTTCTTTTGTTACGTTATTTTGGTTTGTTGGTGTATGTGGATTGATAGACATAAGGTTGTTTTTTATATTGGTGTTTGGAATGGTGTTGGTAACCTGTTGTGCTTTTTAATACAAGTGATCATTGAAAAAAAAAAAACAGGATTCAAACTCAACGTTCCTTATCCAGTTGAAACTTATTAATCACTTGCAAGTTGTTCTACGTTGATACATTTGATGGGATTAAAGATTTTCATAATTATATAAACTTTTATTTCACTATACTTACTCATGTCTTACTTTAGACACGTAAAAGAAATTTTTTCAACGATTCAAGTCCCATACTACTCACATAACAAGACTTATTTACACACAAAAAAGTTCATACATTATAATTTATAACTTATAACTAATACACATAAAAGCAATCATCAACACAATTTTCACCTTATTTAATTAACCAACAAACACCATCACTTATCAACTTATGATTCAACATTCTAACGAACAAATTACTAGTTCTTGATTCTTGGACCCTTTCTTCTCATCAACTGAACAATTTTGATTCTTTTCCACCTTGTACGCTTTCTCATCAGATGTTGTTACCTGTGGCATTTTTGGATTCTTAAGTATAGCCTTAATCCACACAAACATGGAACTTCCCAAACTAACCCATGATATAGCTTTACCAACCTCATGAGTGTAAAGCTGTCCAGAAAAACACCAACTTAACAGCAATACATTTCCATTGAAAAACAAAGAAATAAGTGCTTCAACCAGCTTTATAAGTATTTCATTACTAGTAAATGTCCTAAGTGAAGAATGTTCGGAAAAGTTTGATTTTTCGATCTCGGAATTCGTTGTTGTAGGAAAAAGAAAAGACAACCCTTTTACTTTAATCTTGCGATCGTTTATCCACTCGATTAAACGATGGATTAATTTCGAGACAAATAAATGTAACAAACCGATAACAATGTTGAAGAGACCAGTCTTCATAATTTCAACATTGAAATGAACGACGGTCTCCCAATACCAGTCTATTGGGGCGCGAGTAGCGCCCCAATAGACTAAAGAGGGTACTCCAATCCCAACACAGATTCCTAAATGAGCATGAAACTCAAGTGCAAATTTGAAGTATAAACTTATTGGAATACTTAGGCCCCATGACCATTGGGAATTTATGAAGTTACTAGAAAGAGAGGAAGAGCCTTCATTGATGAATGCAAGGATACATACAGAGAGGAAATGAATGATCTTTTCGATATCAGGACCTTGCAAACCCATGTTGGTTGATATGAGGAGGGAAAGTGTTTTGTTAGTTGTGGTTCATTTGAAGAAAGGTTTGAGCTAAAAAGGGTTATTTATAGAACTTGAGAAACTTCGGAGAAATTTCCAATTTTATCAACACTTGGAAAGTGTTGTTAATGTAGAAACAATAATGTACCTGCAATTCCTTTGTGTGTGTCCTTCTGAAATTGGTTTCATGATTTATGTTGCTATGTGAGTAAGAAACTTCACAGCACTTTCTTGATGGTGATTTAGTGTGGAAAGAAAGAGTAATTGTTGTTTTACTTATAGTTCTATTTTATTTTCCAGTGACTCAAAATCTGTTGATAAACATAAAAGGTTAATATGTTCATATCCTATGTTCTTCTTAAACAAAATTATGTCTTTTTTAGAATCTCACCACTGAGTTAAGTAGGTGATTTATCTTCCAAAATGAAAAAAATAATTGTCTATTAGATCAATGGATTATAAATGTTATATTATAAACAATACAAAGACAATATAAATCAAAGAGATTGAATCATGTAATATATCTTGGCAAGAATTTATTTATCGAATATGATCAAATATGTATCAAAAGCTCAAGAATTATAGCTTAATTAGGTACTAGGTAGAGCACCTCTGGGTTATAGCTTAGTTAGGTAGAGCACATCGTTTACACATGCGTCAATGCTTTTTCATTGGAATCCATCGTGTAATTAAAAGAGTTGATCTTAATTGATAAATGGATGTCTTACTCCTGGAACAAGATAAGAGAACAACAGTTGACAAAGGATTTAAACTTCAAATGGAATCCATAATGAATTTGAGATATTGATAAAGTAAATACTTAATCTATTCAATGTTAGACAATGAGTCTAGGGACTTAAAAAAAATTCACTTTTCAGAAGTTTCATTTCTTATTTGATATTTTTATTTGACTAGGTTGATAAAGAGTCCATTTAACTTAAAGTTGATCCAAGCCAGACGCAAACCTACGTCAAGATAACCTTCTTCCTTGAAAAACTTTGGTAGGCTATTTCTAGTTCTCTCTACAACCATTTCAATAAACACCAAAACAAACTTACAATCAGGCTATTTTCTAGTTTTCTCTACAACCATTTAGAGTAGAGCACGGTATATAGAGCCTCTAAAAAATTGGTAATAAAAGTCTATTCATTTAATTAACTTCCCCACTTGCAATTTTGCATCGATTATGTCAAGTTAATGATATCATTCTCATGCTAAGCAAAGGATTTCATTGCTTGGAACAATACTGTTGATGGATGGCTAAGTGGGGGGGTGGGGGGGGGGGGGGGGGGGGGGGGGGGGGGGGCATTAAGAGGGTGTTATAATGAAGAAAAAAACTCATGGTTATACATGGATTTCAGCTCCAACTATTTTGATTTTTTTTTATTCAGTCAGCCCCAGCTAATTTCAATTAAGTTCAGTGCGCATGTTGGCGTATTGAAATAACTACCAAGAAAGCATAAAAATACAGAACTGAAAGCAAATGTTGAATTGATAGTAAAACTTGTTTCACAAACACAGCTCTGTAATCGATGTTAAGCACATCTAAAATATAACACTCTTGATCAACGTATAACCCAACAACCATAACCTATAATACATCACCCATTTTGTTCACACAACTTGAATTTTAGAAGATTATTCTCAGGAAAAGGTTCACAAAAGCAGTATCATTTTCCATCCCCAGGTCCACCACCAAAGAGATAATCCAGAGAAGAGCCACCACCTGGGGCAGCATGAACCTTGGTTGAGGGACGGTCCTGCAGCCAAATAAAAAAAAATGTCCATCAAAATAGTTCACGAGAAATCTAAGCCCATACTGAAAAAGCTATAGCAAGAACTACTTTTCATTTATCTCCAGATTGTTTGGGGAACTATTGTCTTACTGTAGTTGCAACTTGCAAGATAACACTGTCTAGTATAACAAAAATAACAACAAAACACTGTCTAGTACAACAAAAAATACAACAAAATATACTTGGGACAGTTAAATATACTAAGCTACTATCTACTTTAACATGGTCTAGAAAAGTTCATTGCAACAAAAAATACAACCAAATATACTTTGGATAGTTAAATAAACTAAGCTACCATATCATCTTTAACATGGTCTAGACGAGTTCATTGCAACAAAAAAATACTGCCAGATATACTTGGCTATCATATCTACTTTCACATGGTCTAGACGAGTTCTAGACGAGTTCATTGCAACAAAAAAATACTGCCAGATATACTTGGCTATTATATCTACTTTCACATGGTCTAGACGAGTTCTAGACGAGTTCATTGCAACAAAGAATACTACCAAATATACTTGGAATACTCAAATATACTAAACTACCATATCTATTTTCACAGGTGTGCCGTGCACCAGATTTAATTCCTCAGTATTTTCATAATCATGATGTTGTAAAGCAGTTCAGGCTTGAACTATCACTCTAATAACACTTAACATGCACAAGAAGAAATTATATATAACAAGCGCAACTAATACCGTGATGAAGTTGCCAGTGTTCAGACCATCAGTAGAATGACTATTGATACCAGCAGGCTTGTTTGGGTCTATTGCTGTAGTAGTAGCTGCTGGTTTTGAAGGGGGCGCATTATCTACAGGCTGCACTGCAGGAGGTTGGGCATTAGTTGTTGCTGGTTTTTGGGCCTCTCCACTTCCAAAAAGGTAACCCAGTGAACTTTGGCCACCACCACTGCTATTTCCACGACCCATGTCTTTCAACAGCTTTTTGAAAAGTAAAATCTAGTTTCTGCCATCACAGTAGTGAACAAGATTACAAAAAAATTAAAATCACGGCATAATATACACTGAAAATTAACCAAATAACTCTGCATTCAAATAACAAGCATATTGTTTTACATTTTCTTCTAACATAAGGAGGCTTAGCCATCAGTAACAGCTACAAAGTTAAGTGATAATAAATCAATAATAAAATTACCCAGTCAAAAATTAACAAGATCCATAAAACTTACTGACACCATTTCTGTGTTTACTTACCATAGTTTCTTAATCTAGAGTCAATTGATCATGTAATTTGATAGGCCCATAACGAACGTGTATAGGAGAAGGAGCCCCCATAAACCCAGTGATAATGATAAAGGTCCAAATGTGCATGAGAAAGAAGTGGGGAGACATCTAGCTAAATGGGATGAGTGGGTGGGGAAGGGGAAAAGAAATAACAGAATGGGGACAGATGTCTCCTATGAAGCACAAACACCTCTAAGAGTAGGCGTGTCGCATGTCCGGCACGTGTTGGTGTCCAACATTTGTATGACACACATACGACCCGTGTTGGGAAAGCCAGACAAGTATCAGAAAAGTTAGACAAATGTCTCCAAAAAAATGATATTTTTCTTTGATTCGACACTCTTTGAATCGTTATCCGACACTTGTATGACACCCCCTTACAACATATATGGTAAAACAAGTATTCCATAAAAACAAAAATTGTTTTTCTTGGCTTCAACACACCTTATACATTTCTTGAACAAATGTCACACACATCTAAAAGGGTTAAACTTGTATTGAAACAATGTTATCAATGAAAAACATCAATTTTACTTAGAATATTTTTAACTAAATAATAAATGGATAAATGAAATTCAAATACTATAATATATAGCGGTATCAGAATCCTATATTTTTTATATTATCGATGTCGGGGTGTCAGTGTCTGTACTTCATCGGGTGTCTCTAAGGGGTTGGGGACATGTCTTGTGGTAATGTGGGCAATCATTTGGAAATGGAATTGATTACGAATAAGGGATTAGAGAGGAATGGGGGGCTTCACGTAGAGGAAATATCTAGGAATAGTTTGGTCAATCGAAAGGATTGGCAAGACACTTGCCAGTCTTCTTTCTGTTTTTATCCCTTATTCACTCTTACTATCAGAAGTTAGCATCATTCCTCATAAGTCATATCCCTTACTTCACCATATATCTTGTTACTATCATAATTCTTCTCAATTGAAAATATTTAAAGACATGTCATAACCAATTATCTATCCAAAATACAGCAGAGACAGCAAGAACATAATTCTAAAATCAAACTAACATTAATTTCCTTCATATTTCATAACAATGCCTCATTTCATCTCTTCTTTCAGGAATCCTTACCCTAAATTCTCTAAATGATTCAACGCATCTCTAATCTAGTAGACCAGTATCATCATCATTCATTCACATTTCTCACAGAATAACCACAAAGCAACAAATCAAATCCAATCAAATCAAACCAACAAAATTTCAACCGCAAAGGCATGAAATTACATCACAATTACATCAAAATCATCATAAAAAAAAAAAGAAGAGTAAATTAAGATAATGTAAAAAAAAAGCATAGATCTGAACAAATGAGAGTAATCATCTAAACGGATCTCACGTATAAAAAAAGCATAGATCGTAGGAAACAACAATTGCGTTCAGGGGAGAATGGTTTCAGATCCAATACACAAACGCAGAATCAACAACAACGAACATTGGATGAAAATCGAAGCGATGGAATGATTTACAAACCCTAATCGGAGATTGAAAAGAAAAGAGGGAAGAGAGAGTTACCTGTGGGTGGCTGTGGAAGAAGCAGATCTGGAAAATGCGCAAGGGCCTTGGTAGAGTGGTTAGTGGTTTAAGAATGGGTATGTATATATGTTATAAATAGTGCTTCTCGAAATTCGATAATTCGTAGAATTCATATTATTTTATTTACTCAAATATAGTATTTTAATTTTTAAATTAAACCCGAAACGCTACATCGGATGGGGATATATAATTTTAAATCAACAATGGGTTTAAAATTTGAAATTATATAAATTTTGACATTGGTCAATAACGTATTAATGAAAACCGGACGGAATAGCCTGTCACATAATGAAGACTTGGTGCGAGAATTTTTTGGAAGAGAGAACCTTTGTGGTGCTGATCCCAAAAAAGAAAAATTAGTTAGAAAATAATAGACTATAGGTAGGGGTGGCAAACGGGCAAGCCCGCCCCGTTTAGGCCCGCCCAGTAAAAGTCCGCGAAAAAATGGGGCGGTGCGGGCTTTTTTAAGAGTGCGGATCTAAAACCTTGTTCCGCCCCGCAAAAAAGTGAGGGCCGGGCGGGGAAAGTCCGCGGGCATTCGGTTTTTTAGGCTTAAAAATAGTAAAATTTTATAAAAAAACAAATGCCCGCAAAAGCCCACAAAAAAACGGACCGGGGCAGACACATTAAAGAGAGCGGGCCTAAAACCTTGCCCCGGCCCGCGAAAAAGTGCGGGTAAAACGGGCTTTCCCCGCGGGCCGGGTCCGTTTTGCCACCCCTAACTATAGGTCTATTTTCTTGATAGGGTGCATATAGAAGGTGATTTCTAAAGTCCTTGCCAAAAAATTGAAAAGAGTGCTAGATTTTGTGATATTTGAGACTTAGTCAACATTCATTTCTAATAGGTAGATACTTGACGGTATATTGATCGCGAATAAAATTGTGGATGAGGCGAAGAGAAAGTAATGTTCAAAGTAGACTTTGAGAAAACTTATGACTCGGTGGATTGGAATTTTCTTGACTACCTGATGTCAAAGTGATGTCAAAGATAGGGTTTCATGGAAAATGGAGGAAATGGATAGCAAAATGTTTAAAGACATCTTTTGTGTCAGTGCTAGTTAACGGTAGCCCGACTAAAGAATTGAGGATGGAACGAGATTAAAGGCAAAGAGATTCCATATCGGTGAAGGTCTTTAATATGTTGATGAAACAATCGGTGGATAACGAAAAATTCAAGGGATAAATTCAAAAACGGAAAAGGCAAGTTCACTCACTTGCAATATGTGGATGACACTCTAATAATAGGGGAAAAGGTGGACAAATATCTGTTTAATAAAGTCCATATCTTCGTTTTTATTTTCTATAGTCGATGAAGGTTTTAATATGTTGATGAAACAATCGGTGGATAACGAAAAATTCAAGGGATAAATTCAAAAACGGAAAAGGCAAGTTCACTCACTTGCAATATGTGGATGACACTCTAATAATAGGGGGGAAAAGGTGGACAAATATTTGGTTAATAAATGTTGGCTCACTCCTATTAGAAGTAATGTCGGGCCATAAGGTGAATTTTAACAAGAGCATTTTAGTAGGAGTAAGTATATATCCAGCAAAGGTGGCTTGAAGATACAGCAAAAATCCTGAACTGTAAAATAGGCTTAACTCCTTTCAAATATCCTGGTCTACGATTAGAGTGAATCCAAGTAGAATTGACACGTGCAGTCGGTGATAGAAGCAGTTAGGTCTAAATTGTCGAGATGGAGGAATTATCATTTGTCCATTGGTGGGCGAGTAGTGATACTAATACTAGTTCTCCACGCGCTTCTGATTTACTATCTCTAGTTCTTCAAGGCTCTAACAAGTACTATCACTAAGCTTGAATCAATTTTCAAACAATTTCTTTGGGGTGGAAGAGAGAATGCGGGGAAAATCTACTGGGTTTAGTGGGATAAGGTGTGTAGGCTTCTTGTTGAAGGGGGTTGGGAGTCAAAAACTTGAAAACAATTCAATAAAGCTCTCTTAGGTAAATGAAAGTGGAAAAATAAATCGAAATGAAGTGGGTTGTGGCACAATGCTCTTAAGAATAGATATGGGAATTTAGAGGGTACCATGGGATCGACGAGTAGTATCGTATCAAAGTTGTGGAAAGATGTGAGAAGTAGATAGAAGGGATTGGGAAAATTCAAGTTATTACTCGGTTAAAGAGTCCTATAAGGATTTCATGTCAGGTGTTCCTAACCACTATAAATAATCATGGTCAAATGCTTGGCATAAATCAACCCCTTTGAAAGTCTCTTGCCTAGTTTGGAGGTTGCTTCAAAATAATAGCCACAAAAGATAACATTTTAGGAGGGATGTAATAAGTCTAAGTTCTCTTAATTGTAAATGAGGGTGTGGGGAAGAGGAATCAGTTTCACATCAGTTTTTCGAGTACCTTTTTTTTGCAGGTCTGTGGCAAAACATTTGCAATTGGATCCAAATAAGGATTGCACTACACAAAGAAGGCTTGGCACACTATGTTCAATTTGAAGGTCTGGTGGGAGGCGGAAGGAAAATATCGGCAAAAGTTAGTGTGATTTGGTTTGCATGTGTTTGGAGTAGAGCTGTCAAAATGGGCCGAAGCCCATGGGCCGACCCATTAGGCCTGAAAATAATTAGGGTTTGGGCCTTATTTTTCTAGCCCATTTACATCCGGGCCTTTTTAAGCCCGGCCCTAAAAAGCCCTAAAAAATATGGGCCGACCCGTATGGGCCATGGGTAGCCCGCCAGCCTGAAAATAAAATAAATTTTTTATATAACTGGAAATTATTCTTTCCTAATTCATAAAGGCATGCTATAAACAATCTGCATATTATGTATTTTAATTTATTTTTAGTATTATAAAGGTATAAATATCAAACAAAAGTTGATGGTTTGACTTAATTTCAAACTAAAAGGTTTCATCCTAATATAATTATGTAGATAGTATAGAAAAGACACCATGATATATTCTAATTAAAAATAAGGTTGAAATGAGATTTGAAAAGTTATGATGTAATTTTTTATGGTAGGATAGAGTTAGTACAAATCATATATATAACAATTTGGTATAAATAATATCTGATCAATCTAATTATAATTGTTATAAAATTTTATAACAGTTTGTTGTTATGATTGTTATAAAATTATAATTGTCATGAATATTTATATCTTAAAATTTGTTGGAACAAGTTATTTAATTTTGTGTGCAAAATTAAATATAATTTCTGATGTATTTTGAATAGATGAAATTAAGTTAATATGTTGTTTTACATTTTAATTGTAACTTATATAGATTATTTAGAAATCGTAATTTTAGATATGAAAATTGATATATATATATATATATATATATATATATATATATATATATATATATATATATATATATATATATATATATATATATATATATATATATATATATTATTATTATTTCATGCAATTGTATGATTATTAGAAAAATAAGGAGAAAATTTTATTTTTTTTAGAAATAGGCCCGTTTAGGGCCGAGGCCCATTTAGGGCCGGGTAGCCCGCAGCCCAGACAGGGCTGGGCCTGGGTAGTAAAAATGGAGCCCATTTAAAAATGGGCTTTTTGGGCCCGACCCTGAAAAGCCCGAGGCCCGCATGGGCCGGCCCGTTTAGGGCCGGGTAGCCCATTTTGACAGCTCTAGTTTGGAGCATTTAGAAATCTAGGAACGACAAACTATTTCGCAATAAGGAGCTAGACTTGGAAAAAATGGTTGAGGATGCTAAAGTAAACTCTTTGAGGTGGCTGTCCAGAAACTGCAAAATTCGAATTTTAATTATGTTCAATGGTGGGCGAATCCAAGGGCTTGCATAGGAATCACTGATTCGTGTGTATATCAGGGATTGATGGCGTTGTGCGGTAAATTGTTATCAGTAGGGGTCGGTGGTGTTTCGCAGAGTAAGTCGACTGTGCCAGTCTTTTTTCGTATTTTGGTCTGAATCGGTGGCGGTTTTCTACCTGCCCAACTTGATAGTGTTATTTTGGTGCTTCAGTTGATTTTGTCTTCCTACAAATATGGTTAAGTAACAGAGCTTAGTTTTATAGTCGTTCTAGTGTTTGCGTTTGATTAGGAGTGTTTGTGAATACTTCGGTAGGTGCGTGAGCTCTTTGTCACATTTGTTTCGGAGCTTCTGGCAGTTTTATGTGTATGCTAGTATACATGTCCTGCTAATACTAAGAGTTTGGTTTTAGCAAGTTATGTTGTTTTGATTTTGGTGTATTCGACAGCTTTTGCAATTTTTTTTATTTAGGTGTAATTGATTCTTTTCTTTGTGGCATGGCTTATGCCAATATTTTAATAAAACTTTTGTTGTTTAAATTTTTTTTTTTTAAAATACGATGAAATCTATATGAAATCAAAAGATTAAATTGATTGATTGGTTGGATCGGTTGAACCGAAAACCGAGTTTATATTCAATTTATAATACAGAATAAATCGTCTTAACATTAAAATCGATCAAAATCAACAAAACACAATTTTTATTATAGAAATAACAGTCCAAAACAACGTCTTTTTGAGTTATGACATTTTTAGAATACCAAAAAACTTTAATAAAAATATATGGATGAAATTCCAAGAGAAAAAAATAATAGATCACTTGTTTAAATACATTTTTTATTTTTTATATAAAAAATAATAATTTAAAATGACATACTTTTTAGTTATAATTTTTTTTACAACACAAAAAACATTAATGATAAAAGTTTGGATCAAATCAAAAGAAAATAAATTAATCGATCAATCAGTCAAATTGATTGAATAAAAAGCTAATCTAATATCCACTCTAGAACATAGAAAAAAGTCGCCTAGCATTAAATTGATCAAAATAAATGGTTCAAGCACTTTTTAATCTATAAAAAATACCCAAAACATCATATTTTTTAGTTATAATTTTTTTTACAACACCAAAAACATTAATGATAATAAAAATATGGATCAAATGGAAAGGAAAAAATAACCGATAATCGGTCAAATTGATTGATCAAAAATTGATCTTATAACCAATCTAAAAATTGATTGATCAACGGGGGTCGGTGTTGGGTCTTGATGAGGGCAAACAACTACATTGAGTTAAACACTTATCTAAACAAGTGAGAGAGACGTCATATATTCACTCAAAAACTTAAGATATTGGATATATGAGTTCTCTCACTTATAAAGTGCTCAACTTCAACTTTTCCAAGCAATGCGGAACTTTAAACTCATACTTTTATCTCAACAATCTCCCTCTTAATGTGAGTCGGGAGTGTCGCAGCAGATCTATTGATTAACTTAACTCACAAATAAAGCAAGAGTTGTCATCGATCTTTATTGTTTCCAAAAGAATGTGAAAAGAGCGAATAAAGCTCAAAGAAGTTTTAAAACAAATGGGTACGGGGTTGGTTATGCGAGAGGAAGGTATTAGCATCCCTCACATTTGTGGTACTCCACAATAACCTTTTTAAAAATTTGTGTTAAAGGAAAAAGAGATGTATGCAAAAGATGGATGAAATGACAAAAGAAAAAACATTTGTATGGTTTTTTAGTTATGCTTGGTAAGACGTCGCGTATTGTGCCTACATATATCCTCAGTGCAATTGAGAAGTCAGATCATTTGTAGTTCTGTTAAGAAAACATGATGGTTTGTTTTTAAAATGAAGAGACACTTTGTCTTCTCAGAGGAGAACACTGAACCACCAGCCATAAACATGAGAACAAATGGATGTTTGCATCATCAGTGAAAGAAGGGCTCCAACTTAGATAGAAATCAATAAGTATGTCATTAGCTCTTTCAAGTGGAAAAGAATCAACACCATATCAATCAATATCATGAAGATAGGAAAATTACATCTCAACTATGATAATTACCCATGTCAAATCTTTTAGGAAGAGATTGTAAAAAGAGAAGCCAAATGACAAAAGATTTTAAGTAAAGTTATATACAAAAAGAGTTAAAGTTTAACACAAAGAAGATTTTGAAAAGGAGGGAGAAAATTTTGAAAATTTAAGAAGAGGGGCAAGAGATGAAGGGACTATCCTAAAGCATAAAGTAAAAACTAAGGATAAGAACAATCTAACTAACAAAGAAGCCAACATTTGACATGAAGTCAACATAAGCATTCCTTTTCTTTGGATTCACTTCAAAACATAGCAAATAAAATACTTAAACACAATAGCTAGAGCTTCAAATGGAGTTATCAGCATGCCATTTATTTTCTTGTCAAATTTATTTGTCAAAGCAATAATTTACATGTCCGCACTTACTTGGCCCAAAATTTTCTTTTCAAAGAAATATGCATTAAAATGTATTTATTTTTAATTGTAATTTACTTTTTAAAATCATTTACATTCATTTTTAAGTTTTTGTAAATTTATTTTCATGCATTTTAATTTCTACCCTTTACATTCTTAGCACATTTTTATTTTCTTTATATTTTATTTTTTAAGTTAATATGTGTGTACAAATGTTTTTGTTACATTCATATCATACACTTTTCTGCATTACAAATTGTTTACTATTTATATTTTCATTTTTAAAATACTAAATTAATTTTTAATTCTAATTTCATTTTTAAACAATTCTAATTTAATAATATGCAAAAAGTCAAAATTATTTCTTATAGGGAATCAAACCCACAATTTTTAAACAATTTTTTAAGTCTTAACCAATAGACCAATATACATTAATGACAAATAATTCACATGATTTCTAATAGTATTAAATAATTATGAATTTAAAACAAAAATTACAAAATTTGTATCAATGTATTCTTCAACCTAAGACCGTTAAATGATAATCACTTTACAACTAGACAAATTAATTTCTATTGTTAATATTCTTATGATGAATACTTAACTTAATAATTTAGAAAAGATATTTACTAATTTCAAATAACACACAAATAAATATTTACTAATTTCAAATAATACACAAATTTAAAAATAAAATTAATAAAACGTATATCCTCAATATATTTAATTAAATACAAATAAATTAGATTATATGTAATTGAAATTAAATAACAAACAAAGAAATATTTATTTATTTAAAACTAATTCAAATTAAATAATAATTAATTAATTTAATAGTAATTCAATTAATTGTAAAATATTTAATCAATTTAAATTAAATAAATTTTAAAATTATTTAGTTAATTCAAACTAAATAGTAATAAATTAGTTTAATAGTAATTTAATTAAATACTAATTTATTTATTTCTATTTTATTAATTATATTTAGGATTTATATTTTATTCATTTTATTTTTAAATTTTTGTATTATTTAAAATTAATAAATATTAATTTGTTTGTTATTTGAAATAAGTAAATGTTTGTTCTGAATTATTATCTTAAGTATTCATCAATATCATTAAGAATATTAACAATAGAAATTGATTTGTCTAATTTTAATGTGGCTATCATTTAATTTGAATGGACTTGAGTTTGAGACCCATTGATACAAATTTTATATTTTTTGTTTTAAATTTAGAATTATTTAATATTATAAGAAATCATGTGAATTAGTCGTCATGAATATACATTGGACAAGTGGTAAAGGTTTAAGATATTTTTAAAGATTCTGGGTTTGATTGCATATAAGAAAAAAATTGGTTTTTTTTATATTATTAATTCAGAATTGTTTAAAAATGAAATTAAAATTAAAAATAAATTTAGTATTTAAAAAATAAAAATCAAAAATAAAACCCAACATGGCAGTTTAGTCACAGTTTAAAACTAGAAAAAAAATCGGTTTAAAAAAATATTAACAGAAGGATTAATATGGTCCGGTTAAATTTTATAAGAGATTAAATTAATTTTTTTTTTTTTTTTGTGAAAGATTAATTTAGATTGTCTAATTTTTGTGAAGGACCAAAAATAAATTTTTACTCTACTATTTAACTAATTAAGACACTATTATATTTATATTTGTTGATTATTGTTGATAAACATTTATTTTTCAATAATATAAAAATCAACAACAACAAATTGGCTCGCCTAGATGTTGTAAAAAAATTATGATGCAAATAAAAAAATTTGAACTTAACATTAATGTTGTCAAATATATGAAAATATATTCAATAAGTTTATTCTTAAATTTCACCAAAACTTTTGGTAAGTTAAGGAATCTTAATTCCTCTTGGAATCCTAGTTTATTGAATCCACTTCTAGAAAAGAGAAGTGAAATACATTTGATTTGCATATTTACCATCTAAACCAAACTTATTGAATGCTTTCTCAAATATTGTGATTTATAGTAATTGCATTTATTAGCAGTAATGCTTTGTCTCAATCTATCTATGTTTGAATTTTGCACATTTAGATAATTTATATTCAAAAAATTAACATTACCCGATGATTTGTTTATGATGACAAATTGAAAATGAAAATTCTCCTCAATTCATAAACATAGAATATATTCTTTCTTGATATTCAATGCTAAAACCTAATTTTATATATAATTACTATGGTGTATAAACGTAAGTTGGAAGTCCCATATTAATTAGAAAAGTAGAGGTTAAGTAATTTATAAGTGAGATGATTCATACACCTATCACCTTAAAGTTTTTGAGTGAATATATGGTGTCTCTTGTGTGTTGCTCTTGACCCAATATAGATGCTCCTTGTGAAGACCCAACAATGGTATCAAAGCCGGTGGTTCGAGTAAGGGACCGTCTCTTTGTATCGAAAATCTTCCTGACATGGTAGCTGGTGGTTAGTAGGGGCAAACGGGCATGTCCGTCCCGTTTAGGCCTGTCCCGCAAAATCCCGTAAAAAATAGGGCAGAAAGGGACGGTCATAGTTGAGGATGCGAGTCTAAAACTTTGGTCCACCCCGCAAAAAAGTAAGGACGGGGCGAACTAAGCCCGCGGGCACTACACTTTTTAAGCCTAAAAATGCAAAATTTATGTTAATGAACGTGCCTGCAAAAGCCCGCATAAAAAATAGGGCAGGGGCGGGGCAGTTGCACTAGAGGGCGAGGGCCTAAAACCTTGGTCCGCCCTGCACAAAAGTGAGGGCAAAACGAACATGTCCAACGAGTTGGGCCCATTTTGCCACCCATAGTGGTTAGGCAGCGTGTCCCGTTAAAGTTTCCCAACACCAGTACAAACGTATGTGCATGAAAGAGTTTTTCTTGATAGGGAGTATAGTGGATGAACTCACACTTTAGGAGGATATTATTGTGTACAAGTGTAAGTTGGAAGTCCCATATTGCTTATAAAAGTAGAGGTTGAACACTTTATAAGTGAGAGGACCCATACACCTATCACCTTAAGGTTTTGGGTGAATATGTGGCGTCTCTTTCACTTGTGTGTTGCTCTTGACCCAGTGTGGATGCTTCTCATGATGACCCAACAATTATAACTAATTAAAAATAAACTTCCATGAATAATTATTTATGGATGATAAGAGAGTCACTTTTACGATTTGTTCAATGTCAACATAAAATAATTGAATTATAATGGATCATAGAGTTGTTCTCTTCTTCATAGTAGACCAGTTTGCTCCAACTGAGTAAAGAAATTATGTGCGTACTTGCTCTTTTATTTTCTTCTTGCTCTTAGGCTTTTTCTTACAATGTTTGGAAAATTAACTTTGCTTGAGGCTATTTAATTAGTTGTCACTGTTCTTTGTCCCACTGATTATTATTCTTGATGTGTTTCACATTTGATTACTCAATTTTAAAAACAAGTGGCGCCCATTTTGGAGCAAAAGGGTTAAGTTTAAAAGTGACTTCTAAATGAGATATCAAGAAATTTCCCGGAGACAACGCGATTTCGGATTTTAGATAGTGAATATAAAAAAATTATTAATTCAACAAAAGAGTGTAGAAACATTAAAAGGTGTGGCATTGATGCCCACGGGCCTAACACAAGTAGAGAAGATTGTGATAGTGGATAAGGACAATAATGTCATTATCTTGTACCTCAGAGATAAAGTCTAGAGAGAAGTCCAAAGGAGAATACCATAAAAGATATGAGGGTCAAACTTGAAACATTGTATATGACTAATTCATTGGCTAACAAGATGTGTTTGAAACAACAACTTTATTCATTTTAAATGGTTGAGAACAAATCCATTATGGGATAGTTGATAGATTTTAATAAAATCATTGTTGAAGTATGCCTTAAAATCTTTGTTGACGAAGAGAAAGAAAACATATTTCGAGATTGTCAAAAATCATAAAGCCAAAAAATAATATGGTCCGAGTGAATTATGGGTATCGGATTCGGTTCGGTTCATTGATCCATTCATTAATGTTAGAATATTCTATATTAATTTGGAGATCATATAAATTAATATAATAACATATTATAAGATATTTATAATATTCTAAAGATATTATAAGATATATGTTTATTATATTCTATAAGATATCCATTTATAATAGTCTAAGAGATATTATAATATATTTATAATATTTGAGAGATATTATAAGATTATAATAATATCTTTTATTCTAACAATTAAGGAGACATGTTTTGGGATTCGTTATGGATTTGTTGGATTTTGTCTATTATAAATATGTATCTCTTCTGTTATTATAGTGTGACAATTTTAGAGCTTTAGAGAAAATGGAGAAATAAGGTTTTAGGGAATTTCAAGGAAAAACTTAGAAAGGTAAATGTTTTTGGGAAACCTTTGGAGTTATCTAAGGGGATTGAGGAATACTTCTAAATATCTTGGGTCTGAGTGATTCTTATATTAAGAGTTGGAGAGGTTGGGAAACACTTGGGTAGAAAATAGAGTTTGTTCTTTGGAAACTGCGAAGGTTATTTTCTTGTAACTCTCATATGTAATCTCTTATAACAACTTTCTGAGTATAGTGAACAGGAGAGTTGCTCTCTCCCCCAGAGTAGATCGTTTGATTGAACTGGGTAAACAAACCTTCTTTTTTTTCTCGCCTTATTCTGTTATATTATCTATACAAGGATTATTATTGTTGTAGAGCATTTATTTTGGTTGCTACTTTTCTTTGCCTCACAAATTGATATTGAATTTTGTCGTAATTAACAACAAGATTCTCACAAATTGATATTGAATTTTGTCGTAATTAACAACAAGATTCTCACAAATTGAGAATGACTTGAAAAATATTGAGGTGATTCTTGATGATAAACACAAAACTCTACTATTGTTAAGCTAATTATCCATGTCTTTTGAGCATTTAAAGTCAGAAACTATGTCAAAATCCAAATGTTTTGTTAATTCAAAGTTAAAATGCTCCATTTGTCATAAAACTATTCACTTCAAGAAGGACTGTCCTAAGAGGGGGCAATGGTGGTTCTCTGTATATCGTGATTTCCTTATATAAGAATGGTTTTGTGTGTACTGTTGGAGAATCCAGGAAGGTGGGAGCAACAACGAGATCAATGCTCAAAGACCACAAGACATGAAGACGACACATATCCACCCAAAATCTTAAAGCATCACGCATATGGGTCATTTCTCTTATAAATCCAACATTTTATTCATTCATATGAAATGTGAGACTTAACCACTCACACTTGCACCAAATAATCTCCTCCATAATTGTGCGACCCCCACATCCTATAACAAGATCCAACATAGGATTCAACTCTCGTTCCTTCACCAAGCTGAACTATGACTTTGATACCACTTGTTGGGGAGTTTGGGGAAGGCAAGAGCAACAACGTGACAAATGCTCTAAGACCACAACAATGGAAGATGTTACATCTCCACCCAAAACTTTAAAGCATCAGATGTATGAGTCATCTCTCATACAAATCCGATATTTCACCCATTCTTATGCAATGTGAGAGTTAACCACTTACACTTGAACCCAACATATACATGATCTTTATTTTCTTCTTCACTTACTTTGTTTGGTAGATAAATTTTATTTAGAATCTTTTAATTATTTGTTATTTTTCTTTATCTCACACATCGTTATTCTTAACATGTTTGATTTCAATTTTCACAGCAACACTTATTAAATGAATGAGTAGTTCAAGCTCCAAAATATAAAATTGTAAAATATATGACTTAAAATTGTTAATTATATAGTCTTAATTCTAATGGTTTAACTAAAAGTATTTTGTGTAGCATTCTAAATTCGAATTCAATTATCCTATCTATTTGATAGTGTATTGTAAGGATGGCAACGGGTCGGTGCGGGTTTTGCATTACCCAAATCGGCACCCGACCAAAACCCGACGGTTGTTCGGGTGACAAAATAACACCCACGCCCACATCCGTTGGGTTCAAATTTTTTCACTCAAACCCAAACTCGCAGCAGAATACATAAAATACATTTTTCCTACAAATTTCCAATATATATATATATATATATATATATATATATATTCCTCATATATATATATATATATATATATATATATATATATATATATATATATATATATATATATATATATATATATATATATATATATATATATATATATATATATATATATATATATATATATATATATATATATATATATATATATATATATATATATAGGAGGAATATATTTACTACAAGAGTAAGTTATCAACACTTACTCCCCATCTTGACCATTAATTCTTTTCAATCTAATGGTTAAAATTAATTAGTATTAGTTTTTTCTCTCCATATTTAATTTAGAATCAAACGATGTTATACTCGACGTCGAAAGAAAGCTTCTTGAAAAGCGACACTTCTCATCTAAAATAGAATTACCACAACTGCCATTAAACCGCAATCTGAAACGGACTATCGAAAGTGTCGAAAGATAGCACAACCAGAACTTATAGGAACGACTCATATATTACTAAATCAGCCCTGCAAGAAACAGCTGCAACGAAAATGAAGGCAGACCTGTATCAATCTGAATTAGTAAAAATATAATAATTAAAAACATTCAAATCTCATCATTCTACTATAGATGCTAATAATTAATTTTATCCATTCAAGCGCATTAAATTCAATTAGTAACATAATTTTTGAAGAAAATTTTGGTAACTGTTAATACAAACCTGCATAATTTTTGTAATATCTAATTCCTAATATGAATAAAGTGTATCAAAATATAATTTTGATAGCTATTTGTAGTTTTTTGCACAAACCAAATTAAAAATTCCAAAAGAGTTTGAAAGCAATTTGAAATTTATTTGCAGTAAAGTCCAAAAGTTATATTTGAAAGACCAGAACCTGGAAGATTGCAGCAACATTGTTGCAGTTGAATCGACCAAGAGAATGATTGTTACAAACCTGCATCTACAACTTCAACTCTACTTTCTTATATCTCATTTCAATTTCAACAAATAAAATTCAAACCAAAAAGAAAATAAAAAATAAAAAATAATAACGAAATATATACAAACACAGAATCGTAACATGATACACTGTAACTACACAAAATGGAAATGAATCTGACGGCATTGCACGATAGAACAACCAAAATTGGAAAAATCGTTCATGCTACAGTAATTCGTGAACCAAATTAAAATAAATTAGATTGTAACAGAAATACATATATCTACAACACTATTTACAACAGTCCAATTGACGATATCATTTGTAGAATGAAATTGGTTCAGATGAAGAAGAAGGAAGATGAAGAACAAAGCAATCAATAGAGAGATATAACAGTTGTAGATTAATGACGGGGAAACAGTTATGGAATTTGGAAGAGAAACGGTTATAGAATTTGGAAGAGAAATTATTATAGAAGTTTGAATGAAGAAACACGTGGCATGGTTTTGGAATAGCAATGTGGATGAATGTGAGAATAGTAGAGTGAGTTTTCTTATATTGTAGATAACCATACGATTTAAAATCAATGCTCAGATATGCATTTATGTGATTTATATTTAAACCAGAATCTATATATATATATATATATATATATATATATATATATATATATATATATATATATATATATATATATATATATATAGATTTGCTAACGTAGATCCACATGATTTTATGAAGGTCTATTTTAGCAACATGCACCTTAGGGTGCATTTAACTATTTTTTAGTTAAAGCTTGCTAAATAAAGGGTTTGCTAAAATACACCCACTTATTTTTATGAAGGTGTGTTTTAGCAACATGCACCTTAAGGTGCATTTAACTATTTTGTAGTTAATGCTTGCTAAAATAGACATTCATAAAAACAAGTAGGTCTACGTTAGCAAACCCCATATATATAATACATAATATATAATATATAATATATTATATATATATATATATATATATATATATATATATATATATATATATATATATATATATATATATATATATATATCATATGAGAATGCCATATTTATATGAGAATGTGAGAATGAATATGAACTGTTGGATTTTAAAATAAATGGTGGAGATTATGAGTGAATTTTTTTTTCTCTCCTACATCATTTATTTCAAAATGTAGGAGAGGAAAAAAAAGATTTACCCCATAATCTCCACCGTTTATTTTAAAATCCAATGGTTCAGATTCATTCTCACATTCTCATATGATATGCCATATATATATATATATATATATATATATATATATATATATATATATATATATATATATATATATATATATATATATATATATATATATATATATATATAATATGAGGAGGGTTATATTTACTTCAAGAGTAAGTTATTATAACTTACTCCACATCTTGACCATTAATTTTTTTCAATCTAATGGTTTAAAATAATAAGGAATAATTTTCTCTCTCCACATTTAATTACCTATTATTTTTAACCATTAGATTGAAAATAATAAATGGTCAAGATGTGGAGTAAGTTATAATAACTTACTCTTGGAGTAAATATAACTCTCCTCATATAATATATTGATAATATATATATATATATATATATATATATATATATATATATATATATATATATATATATATATATATATATAAGCGGGTGTGATTTTGGGTTTCGGGTGCGGGTTTTAAACTACCCAAACCTGCACCTAATTCCAAACTCAATTAACTTAAGTTTTCACCCGTTGACTTGGGTTCGGGTGCAGATAGATTTCGCAGATTTGGGTCAACTTGCTATCCTAATATATTGATCATAAATTGATTTCCTTATATTTCAACCTAGTTTGTACAATGTGCCTTGCACTAATGATATGAATGCTTTTAATTAGTAACATCAAGAACTTTAAGACTTCAAAGTTAAGCAACATATATGTCCTACCACAAGTACAACAACAATGTTCCACCACAACCTTTTTTAATTTCAAATCATGGGCATATATGCTCAATTTGAAAGGTCCAAAAGAGGCACAATGGTCAAGAAGCACTCCTTGCAAAAGCATGGTGAACTTATTCGATCTATTTCTTATCATGCTTAGAAGTCCCATGCCCTATCCACATGTATTCTCTCGCTTGTCCTTTAATGTTCGTTTTACTTTTTTTTTTTTTTTTAACGAGTAACAAATCCGTGCGTTCATACGGGTTTTGATACGGGACACGCATTTGTTTCAGATGTATATTTTTTAATAAAAAACGTCTAGTACTCGTGAAAAAAATAATAATTGAATGTATAATTAATAAAAAAAATATTTTGATTAGTAACTTCATGTTTCCGTTAATAATCAATATTTTGATCAATAAGTTCATTTTCCCATATTCAAATATTATTTTTTATTTAGGTATCGTTTACAAAAATATCTGGATCTATAATAAATTTTAGTATATAAAAATATTTAGATAAATAATAATTTTTTTCTATATAACCATTTTTTTTTCAAAATTTTTTAGATCATAAATATTATTTACCAGCGTTTACACACAAAGAAAAATATTAAAGTATATGTATTTATTTATACATGGAAAATAAATTTTTAACATAACACTGCCCATGATTTACAATAAATGGCTAGATTTGACATATTAAAAAACAGTATTTTTATCATAATCTTTTAAATTTAATATTATGAATTATATTTAATGTGTAATAAAACATTTAAATGAATTATATCTTTTTAAATCATTTTAAAAAATATTATAAATTATAAATTTTATTTTTATGTAATAATTAGATATTGATTAAAATAGTAGAAATATAAGGTGAAAATGATAAAGTTGGACATGATAAGTAAAATAATTAAAAAAAATTATTTATAATATAAGAAAACATAAAATAAAAAATAATTAAAAAAATCGACTGAATAACAATATTCTATATTGCAAGCAAAAATAAAAGATTAGTATGGAATGTTTCAGACTTCCAGTAATTAAGGAATTGTTTGACTATGGGACTGGGAATGTTGTCTTCCAGGTGCCTTTGATTGATGATGTGATTGAAGATAAGTGGACTTGGAAGGAGGAGCAAAATGGACGCTATAGTGTTCGTACGGGGTATAGGTTGTGGAGGAAGGAGCAACGTCGTATTGGTTCTTGTGGGGTGATGGGGGAGTGGAGGAGTCTATGGAATATTAAAGCCCCTCCTAGAGTGAAGCACCTGATGTGGAGGATTTGTAGAGATTGTCTTCCTACTAGAATGAGATTGCTTCAGCATCATGTTCCGTGTCCGGACATGTGCCCGCTGTGTGATTCGAATGTGGAGGATTCGTGGCATTTTTTTTCGGGTGTGAGGTCACGAAGCGCTGTTGGCAACATGCAGGTTTGGCTCATATTGTGGATTCCCGGCATAATAATTTTCATGATGTTATCTCTTTGTTTTTTGATGTATGTGCTAGAGAGGATCCTATGGTGGCCGGGAGGGTAGCGGTTATGATGGATATCATGTGGAAAAATCGTAATAATATGGTTTGGAATAATGAAAGTGAGAGTTGTTCTATTCTTGGTTCTCAAGCTCTTTGTGTTTGGCAAGATTGGTTTAAGGCTCAGATTAACATTAGCCATGAGCATATTCCTAGTATGGCGAGTAGATGGAATCCTCCGGTGGAAGGGAGTATGAAGTGCAATGTTGATGCGGGCTTTAATACTAGTAGGGGCACTACGAATAGAGGATGGTGTATTCGAAATCACTTTGGTAACTTTGTGTGTGGAGGAGCAGCATGGGATTTTGGGTCTCTTCCTGTTATTGAGGCAGAAGCTTTGGCTATTAAAGAGGCTATCCTTAGTGTTATCGATCTTCATATGGAAAAGGTTATCTTCGAGAGTGATTCGCAAAGTACTATCCAAGCTATTCATTCGGGTATTTCTGGTTTGTCCGAATTTAGTTTTATTATTTCTTCAATTCGTAGTCTGTTGCTTAATTTTCTTAACTTTGAGGTTAAGTTTGTGAAACGCCAAGCGAACTCGGTTGCCCACTCCTTAGCTAAGTCGGCCGATTCTTGGACTAGGCGTAGTTGGTTTAATGTGATTCCTCCTTGTATTGCTACTTTGTTGATTAATGATATGAGTTGATTTTTATTGTGTAAAAAAAAAAAGATTAGTATTCTATATAATGAATGATACAATTCATGATATATTGTGTCTATTTTTTTAGATTTGAATTTATTTTTAAAAAATTTAAAATTATTTTTTCTTCTCACTTTATGAATAGATCTTTTCCTTTTATAAATGAGATATTTTTTATTTTCATATCAATCTACTTTTTTTATACTGTAATTACACTAAAAACATACAAAAAAATAAAGAAAGAATAAGTAAAAGAATCGATGCTTGAAAAAAATTACTTTACCCATGTTGTAGCAGTTTGTTTTTAACATATTTGCAAAAAAAATTATACTAATTAAAAAATGTATAGTTAAAGATGTAGAGTTGGATATGAAAAATAAAAGAGAAATTAAAAGTAAGAAATGATAATAAAGAATTGAAGATTAGAAGAAAAGACAAAGGAAAGAATTTACAGAAAGAAGGTGAAAGAGAAAAGTGAAGATAATAAAAATAGGGTCTAAAGAAAACAACATATAAAAAACATAAACAATAAATAATATATAAATAATAGTTGTGTAACTGAGTATATAAGATTGAGTGCATTAAATGATCAGCTGAAATACGGGAAAAAGTAAAATAATATTAAATAATCTACTTAATCTAAATGCAAGGTTGTCATGATGACAACTTTTACAACAACCCTAGACCTAAAAATGATGTGTCATTCTAATATAACACTAATGCTGAGGTGTCAATCTTTTAAAATTTCTAATATTAATTAACTATTTGTATTATAATATTTTGGAATAAATAGTTAAATTATTTTATCATATTTTTTATAGAAAATAAGAAATCGTAACGTTAATAACGTTACACTAAAACACCAATAAATTTTATGTTGGTAACTCTTATTGCCAATATATATTATTAACTCTTAAACTAATAAAAAAAAGTTTAATAAGAATAAATTTAAATGTAACAATTAAATGTTTTTTATTGACTTTTTTAATGCTATTATGTTCAATAAGAATTAATGGAAGATTTCAACGGTAAGAATAAAAACTTTTCATCTTCCCCATTTTAATTTATTCCAAAATAAAATTTATTAACTTTTTTAATTGAATACATAAAAGATACGTTACAATTTTTTCTACTTTTCATTTACCCTCTCATTGAATTCTATGTATTCATTATAAATACACTTATAAAAATGGCCTTCAATCTCATTTTTTTTTCTATTTCTCTTTTTAGATTTATTCTCTATTGTCTCTTTCAAGAAATATTCGTTCAATTATGTGTATATACTAAATATTGAATGTAGATGGTGATTTGGATTTGTAATCCCTTATAAATTATAAACTGCAACTTTTTAGCAGCTTTTTAAATTTATATTATTATTTGTGTTTATCTTTCTTAATCTTCATATTATCTTAATTGTTGATCAGTTAATATTTGATTTTGATTTGTAATCACTTTTTAGTAGTAACTTTGTAGCAGCAATTTTATTTTTGTATTGTAATTTTTGTTTATCTTTATTAATCTTCGTATTATCTTGACTATTCATTAGTTAATATTGTATAATACTAACTCAAGTAACTTGATCTTATCTTTATATTATTGTTTCAATTGCATATTTAGTGTTCAAGAAATCGATGACAAGTGTGACATCTTAGAGGTAAGTTTGTCTCTAACCATTTTAATTGCATCAACTAAATTTGAAATTATAAAGTTAAATTATACTAATATATCATTAATAATCATGTTTATTTAATATTTTTTTATCATTTTATTTTCAATATCTTTAATATATTCATTCATTTTATAAAAAAATTATATATAAGATTTTTTTAATCAAAAAAATATATTTGAAAATTGCTAATATATTGTTTGAGTTTATTTCAGAAGAACAGGAAAGGAATGTAATTTTGAAGATTTTCTTTCCATGTCTTTTCCATTATCCATTCTTATTATATCATATCTTATTATATCATATATATGTGATTTGAACCATTACTATTTTATTATTTTTTGGATTTGATAAATTCTAATGGAGGTTTTGGCTACTATATTATTTTAGTTTACTTTCTATTTGCTATAATTAACCGGAAAAAAAAAACATGAAATTTTAGGAATTTATTTATTGTCTTTTTTTACTCATCATTTTAATTACATCTTACAAGTAATTTAGACTATTAGAATTTATTTTTTTCCCGGTTGAAATTACATATTTTTGTATAAAAAAAGAGGTTGAGCCACAATTGACTATACGATAGAGTTTTAAATTGGAAAAATTGACTAAATGTGTGAGGATATATGATTCATGAGATTAGTCATTGTTAAAAAGACACATTTATAGTTTTTCGTTGTTGTTAATCAAATTTTGTATATCATTGCTTTTGTAGTATTGATTTATACATGTATATAAAATTATGGAAACTTTATGATTACTTATAAGTGGATGTGTTTTGGATTTGGTCAAACAGACTGACTCTAATAAAATATTTCTCATAATAAAATTATATAATCTAAAATTAAAGTAAACGAATTTATTATTATATTGTACCATATAAAAGATAATATTAATTTTTTATTTAAAAAAATATAATTTATTTAAAACCATTGTTTACTTTTGTGCACCCTTCAATATAAAAATTAAAAACAATTAGACATATATTCAAAGTTTATCTCTAAAATTTTAAAATGAATGAATATCTCATTTGTTTATCCTAATAAAATAATAAATTACAATCCATAATCTTATACAATTACTTACAGTTACATCATTATAAATTTATTTATTTTTTTAATTTTAATAAATTAATAATTTTCTTATTTCAATTTCGTATAATATAAAATTTATTTGTTACCCTCATTTGATTTGACATTTAAATTATTGCTTGAAATTTCTAACTATGCGCATAAAAATTCTATTAAATACAAATTAATTGCTTATAGTTAAAAATAAAAATAATAATATTACAATATCACTAAATAATATTATCTATTAACAAATACAAAAAGTTGGATAGTTTTTTTTTAATTGAGAATAAATCAAATCATAGTAAATAAAATAAAATTAAATGAAATATTTATCTTATTAAAAAAAACATTCAACTAATATATTATAATCGATTGAGTATACTTAAAACTTAAAAAATTATCTTATTACTGAAAATATAATCGAATGAGTATGTTTTTAAACTTAACAAATTATGTATTATGGGATAAGTGAGTAATAAATAATTATTATAATATAAATGAGTAGTTATTTACAAAGCATCTATAACAAAAGATAAATATAAATAATATAAAAATATCCAATCATATATGAATAAAATATAATCTAATAGTACTATTAAAATAAAATAAAATATTTAAATTTTATTGAATAATATAAAAACTATCTTCAATTTTTTTAATTTATTTTAAAAAATTGAAAAATGTCTCTTTTACTAATTGAAAATAAAATTTAACTTAGTATATTAAACATTATAATATTTAACGTTTATCAATAAACCCCTATATTTATAAATTTTATATAATTTTTATATTTATAAATGATATAAAAAATTTATTTTCTATAATAAATTAATACTAAATATAAACACACTTTCGCATTTAAAAAATTATTTATATATATTTATATTATTTAAATTGATATTTTAAATTTTATAAAATATTTTAAAAATATATTTTAGCTAAACCCGTGCGTTGCACGGGCCATATATCTAGTATATTTTAAACTATTGGAAGTGTGGTTTTGTTTAGACTATAAAAAAAAAAAAAGAATGATGCATTGTTAGACATGCCACTTGGAAGTTTGTGGATGCAGCGGGGCATTTAGGGAATTTACAGAACAGTTAATTTTGTTATTGTAGATTTAAAATTTTAAAAGTTTAGTTGTATGGTGCAAGATGAAGGATGACCAATTTATTTGTAAGAAACAAATATATATTTCACGTCTGTAAAATAATATATATTATTTTTATTTTGACACTATTTATAAAATTATATGAATTAATAGTAAACTTAGTCCGTTTATAAAAATGACATTGTTTAAAAATATTTGATGATAATTAAAATATTTTATAATAACAAAAATTTTAAATTGACAAATTATAGTGAAGAAATATTCAATCAAATTATATAATTTAATTAGTAATAACTATTTAATATAATTGATTAAAATCAATATATTATTCCAGTTAATTATTCCTATATATAATTTTACCCTAAAATATTTAAAAATTATTTAATTATCCTTAAACTTTGAAATTTTTTAATAATTTTTTCACACATAATATAATAACCCGTATTTAATTACCCTTAAACTCTCTAGATTGATTCATTTTTTAAAATATTTTTATTTTTTATTTTATTTAATAATTCTACAAAAATATAATAATCCGTATATACATAATTTTTTGGTTTGGATATCCGTGCGTTCACACGAGTACATATGTGTTACACACAATTCATTTTATATATGTTTTAATTTAATAATATACTTTTATAAAAGTGTTTGGATCACCAATACACTTTTTCTTATATCTAAAAATAAAGTTCAATACAAAGTATATAAATTTTTTCAATATATAAACATATTTGTATCATATATATTTTAATATATTATCAATGACAAATAAATATCATTATGATAAATTTAGATAAAATCGTTTCTTTTATTCTTTAATGTTTACCAAAATTTTCATTTTCACGAATTTTATAAAATTAGTTTTAATAAATGTAGAAGTGTCACGAATTTTAACCAATTTATCAATTTTACAAAATAAAATTAGTTGTACTAATAAGTTTCAAATAAATATATTAATAAGTTTCAAATAATTAAATATATATAACTTTAATATTTTATATTTCAAATAAATTAGTTGTATTAGTAAGAGATTTTATTAAATTTTTTGAATATTCTTACTAAGCTTCATATTGATGTTTATTTATTTCAAATATTTTTATATTTTATATTTTATATTTTAAATATATTGATATTTATTAAATTTAATATTTTATATTTCAAATATATTGATTTTTTTTTTTAATATTGTTACTAAGCTTCATGTGGAATTTAAGCACAAATTAAATAATGGAATTTAAGTACAAGTTAAGTGAGCATGAGCATTGTCTAAGCTTCATGTTCAAATGGAGGAAACTTTTCAGAGTTCCCATCCCCCAAACATGTTAAACCACCTATAAATGATGATATAAATTAAAAGGATTCGATAATAACTTTATGGTTGCTTTTGTAGGATCAACTTTAATCATAAGCAGCAACGGAGCAAACGGTGTGTATCCAGACGGCATTGATCTAGCCTATCAGAAAGCTATAACCGACGACATTATCCGATGAATATCTAATAATAAATTCATAATTTTGCATGACATAAAGGTTTTAAAACGAATTCCACAATCCTAATACTAACGATTATAAATTAAAAGGTAATAAAACAATTCTTAAAAGCAGTGACTTTGTCTCATTGGCATTTGGTAAATTCCAATTCAGTAAGTAAATTCCATTATGTTTAGCCTTCTTAGTCAATCCAAACAACTATAATCTATTTACTATGTTGCACGAGTAACTATGAAGCTATTTTTTAAAAGCAAAAGTTGAAACCTTATGTATAGTTTTTAAATTTTGCAGGAAGTTCGTGTAGCGATCTTCATGCACGTATCCCCGTATAACTAAAGATTGGTGATCTGGTGGAGACGGATCCAATTGATCTGAGACCAACAAAAGTAGCTCCTGCACCACTACTGGTTGCAAATGTTGTTGATCCACCTCTTCATGAAGTAATTAACCTGACAAAACCTGAGCATGTAGCTGCAACTACTCCTCCACCTGCTTCAGGCGGAAGGGCATTTGGTGTCAACTTTGTTCGCACATTAGTTGCAGTCCATGTAAGCATAAATAGAGGATGAACAAACACTGTTTGGCCTCCCAGAGCTTACGAATGATATGTCTGTATCTGATTTTGTGATGTCCATGCATATTATTCCGCTGGTACCGCTTCCTGCTCTTCCAAATGCAAACCTGCAGGAAACCAAACCATGTTTTCTTTATATAGAACCATTCATCAGATAAAAGGAAGAACATCATATGCTTGGAATTGTTTTCCTAAGAGAATACTAACTTCATATATTCATCCTCCCATCTATGATGTTTCATTGATGGCCTGTCTGTTGCATACATAGCAAATATACATGTTATGAAGCCACGACTAAAATAAATAAATAGTTTTATTTTTTAATTTACAAAAAGAATAGACAAACCTCTCAAATTCATTCGTATAGAGCATATATGCTCCACAAGTTGATACAAACCAACAACGAGTTAACACTATTCTTCTTATAAAGAATGAGACATGAGAGAACCCATAAATTTTCGGTGCAACTTAGTTTCATGAGCTTGACTTGTTAGATGTTGTTACCTATGACACTAAATGTTTTAGACAAAGAAGATGTTACAATAGTCTGTTCTTAGATGGCTGCAAATGACGCAAGGGATATATGTTTTTAGTTATCATAAGTTGTATGCTCATACACCTGCACAATGAATCCAGAAGGTAAAAATATAATATTATTCAACTATCACTTAACTATTTTACTCTTACAGAATTAAAATTCATAGTAATTTTTCTTGCACATGAGCAAATTTAAAATTCCTAGTAGTTTTTCTTGTACACAAGCAAATTCAGGTTGAGAAGTATCATAATCCAAATAAAAAGCAAATAAGAGACATCAATTTCTATTTATCTATGAAGACCAAATAGTTTTGAAAAAAATTACTGCAAAGAGATGAGATAAAAATGTGTAAGTAGTTAACTGATTAATGCAAAAACTGTACGGCAACCCCATTTCTACCCACAATTTTAAACTATTTCTACAAATATACATATTATAGACATGCTCACATGTTTGTCTCCCTATGGCGAGTTAACATTAACTTAAAATCAATATTCAGATGCACATGTGAAATACAGCTCGAATTTGAGCTTTACTAATGATAACGATAAATCAAATAAAGATTATGAAGAATCACTTATCTTTTAATATTGACGATGACATCGTGATTCGCTAATCAAAGGGTGAATGCCACTTTCTTCCTACCGCTGAGATTCACAAACTATACCGATGTTTTGTAGCCCAGACAAAGGTGGTTTTTAGAGTTTGTATATAGCCGCTCCCTTCTATAAGATTCTAGCACATCCGACTCCTACGGGATCATCAACTTCGTTGGCAATGTCGATTCGTATTTCATCCTTTCAACTTTTCCTGCCAGGGCCTGCAGATGGTGATTTCAAGACCTGTCGCGCATAACTTCATGGTGATAGCCCAGTTACAGCCTTGCACTCGAGCGAGATCTAAACATATATTTGACCTTTTTCCCTGTTGGCTGTCAATATAGCCTATTTTGAACATGCCCATCAATCTGAACATATATTTGTTATTGGCTGACAATATAGCCTTTATATAATGCATGTAAAATAAACTATACAAAAACAAAACATCATAAAATAAATAATTAACCAAAACACAAAATAAACACTCACATGCCAAACAGGTTCATAAGAACCTTTTCCACTGTCCCATAAGAAATCAACCACTGCTTTTAGAAACCCTTTTGTTTGTTTCTCAACATGATTTCCTGTTTCTTTTTCTTTCAAAACTCTTTCCGTGTGAATTCGTTTAAACATGACTTAAGTATATGGTTTCAACGCTAAACATATATACGCATATAGGTTTCAACGGTGGTTAAAATCTTCAGAATTCGTTTAACGTAGACAACAGTGGTTGATTTGCACATGACTTAAAATCTGCAGTCACATTTTCAATGCTAAACTATATACGTATATATGAACATACGGTCAAGAGAATTGATGTCTCTACTCCCTGCGAATCCTTAAAGGTAACATAAGCAACCTGAGTGCGATCAGATTCTCTGCAAAGTTACATCTCCCGTTCATAAATAATAGGAAGTGCGTCTGGTGAGTCTACCGGAACCACATTCATTACATCAGAGTCTTCAAATCTCTCAAAGCTGCTGCAAGCCTGGAATCCAAAAACTAGAGGAAGGTTTCAGAAAAATGAGACAATAATCGCATGTCAGTATAATTTAAAGTATCATTGGAAACAACAACTTTTGCTCACCCTCCGTAGATAGATCTCATGTCCATGACATTACGCACATTGGACCACCGAATGCCCATCCCATTTAGATAAGACTTGGACACTACACGTTTCCAGTATTCATAATCAGCTACAAAATCTTCAGGAGCAGGCTTTCCATAAACTCCAACTTTAGAATTTGATAACCAGTAAGGTGATAGTCTTGCTGGCCATTTTCCTGGCCACTGTGACCCATGTTTTGTCAAACTCACTGTCACTTTGTGCATGCATGCTTCCAATGTAATGTTCATGTGACGAAATAGGCCATCAACCATATATTTCAGAATCAGTGATATGAAAAGATGGAGGACAAAATCATTTAGACGTTTAGTGAGTAATGAACAGTATCATAATTCAAAGTGATGATCGATCAAAGAAACGATTACTGAGTAATGAATTGTACAATTACCGCGTTGAATAGAAAGCTGCAACATTATGGTACTGGTGTTTGAAGAAATTAAGGATGATAAAGTTTGGAACGAAAGAGGAGAAGATGAGGTGTCAATGTCACTCTGTTTATATGTTTCAAGATGATCAGAAAACACTGAAAATGAAATGAAGAAATAAAATATTTCAAAAAATTATGAAACAAATAAATCGAATACCTGCACGAGATCCATGTAATCCATTTTGTATAGAAGATCTCCAGCCAAGATGTAACACCCCGTACATATATGTCTAGAATAATATGCGGTGATGCTATAAATGGTACAAGAAATATCTAATGGGACTCACCTGACTTAAATGGAGAATAGAAGGCACGCTTGCTGCATTAGAACTCCCATCAAGGCCATAGCTCTTCTTCCATCATAACCAAATCTGTAGCACACCCTTATCCACTTCCAGCAATAATGCTCCATGTTCAAACATGTTATTCTCCATGATAAAGGACATGCAAGAGGCGATCCATATATGCAAATTGTAGAGAAATTCGTAAGCTTTCCAACAAGACCAGAATCAACTTAATCGGAGTTACGAGTGAAGAGTTATTACCTGATTAGTGAGGGCTGTACCATAGTTGCGAAAATGAAGATAATGATCAAGACTTCTTCCATTTCTCTCTTGCTCCCAAGCTCTTCCTCTCTACTACCCAAATTCTAAAATTGTGCAGCCAAACATCCCTTAAGTCACTCATACTTAAGGTGGAATGGCCATATTACCCTTCAACCATGCAATATTTACTGGTTTGCCATTTGGTCCAATACTAACTATGTCTTTACATTCCAAACTAACCTTTATTCCCATGCTTAGAGAAATTGGGATGTTACATTCTCCCCCCCTTAAATAGAATTCGCCCTCGAATTCCTTCCAATCACCATGATAACAAGTTTCTCGCATCTTCTTTCAACGAGGGGATGAATGTTCCTTACATTCTTCCTTTGGATAAACCTCACAACTTCCGTCGAAGGTCATTTCATCCAAGAGAACAACCCACTAATACACTCGCGTCCAAATACTCTTGGCTGGGAGTCTTAGTCCTCACACAACGCATCTCTTTCGAGGTCCCCAACCTATACTCATCATACTGAGCCTGTAGCCTTAGAACTGATGGCAATCCATACCTAATTGGATATTCACCGTACCTCATATCTGTCAAACTCATCCTTACTTAACATAAGCCAAAGACTCTCCACTTTTGGCCTTGGTTTCTAGAAACACCGTCATTCCAAGAAATCCTGCTACAACTTTCCTTCAATGACAATATTCTAGATTCATTTCCAAACGGATCCTTCATTCAGTCTTAGACCACATTACTGCCACTGCGATCCACAAGGGAGTAGGATCCCGCAACTACAGTCTTGATATCCAACAACTTCCCATACAGTTCCACTGAGAACGGTTGAACCCTAACAGCGGTCCTACAACCATCGCCCAAGTTTTCACACACGCTCGTGAGTGCACAAGACATATCCACGATGAGTCCTCGTCAAGCAACATCTTTTATTTGACTCCATCGTTCCAATGGTCACTATACTCACAAGCTCGGCCGTCGACCAGGGGACATCTGATCACACATCAATCATGAAGCCTCCTCTAAGTCGGTCCATCAACATTACCTCTCAAGATTATGGTGGATCACCGAGAGACAGAAACAAACGAAACATTTCTCTAGAGAGTTCTCTTAGGAAGATATATCCATTCCAACACAAAATCTTATAAGTAGTCCATCCATACCCACTACATACTTATCTGATTCTGCTTATCCGTTGCGCTAATCTGATCTCTACCGGTCACAGACTCCTTGGAATCCTCTAAATCACACTTCATTCATGGTTAACTTAGTTCCATCACTACACCATACTTAATCTTAGTAGTAACAGTTCTTTCTCGGCATTCATTCGAATACAACACGTGCCAGAATTTTAAACACACTCATCGCCCCACTTCTCCTGTAGGTTAAGTAATGCCCAAATATAAAGTTACTAACTTTTCCATTATTCTGGATTAGGTCCACTTGAGCACAACTTGGTTCACATGCTTCTGTTCGAGAGCTCCTAAAGCCAAATACTCTTTCTGAATACGAGTTTGTCTTATCTTACCGACTTCCACATCTTACAGCTACCACGATAACTCTCCCCAACCATACTACTTCACACCGTTGGTATGACAATATTTCTAAAAACTCACGTGACTTGACTGATGTAACAATCCTTTCACAGACGCGCTTCAATCACGCAATCACACAATCATCCAATGCCTTTCGTCTCTGAATCTGACACAAGACTGACTTATTCGGTTGCGTTGCCTAAAGCAACATTTCTAATGGCTAAGGTGTAATTACAATACAAGAGGTCATACTCTGTGCCTTGGACATCTCCCTTCGAAGTCCACGACACTACCAAAAACCAATGTACCTCTTGATATGTCTCCCATCGAGCTAACCCAAGATATGTTTCATTTGCTCCAACGCTGTTCACCAAGGTTAGAGAATAGCCACGCATTGTGTTGTCCAGGATACACTATTCACACATATCTCTTGTCTCAGACACTCACACACCAAGGTTCACCAATCTGACAGATTAAGAAAACATCCACAATGTAGAAGCCCAAAATTTTTACGCGACCACGACCACCCAAGGTATCCTCATGACTATAGCGTTAGAATCTAATCCATCTCATTGTCACCCGCTCGCATGATTCTCAATCATCGAGCGCGACATATGGATCCTTATCCCACCTACCTCATGATAATTTCGGGTTCGTGTCTCACGAGTACCAAATCAGGGTCCTACCTCGAGTTTCAAATCAACATTGCCCCATATCTGTCGGAAAATATGACTCATGCATCTCGTGCACGAAAGCGATATTGTGGCGTCACACTTATCTAGTAGTACTAACATGGTGGTCCAACTCCGAGGCCATGCATTCAAGTAACTTACCCAGTAGAGTATAACGATCTCCATTCGTATCCTATCACAACGACCGACAATAACTGGACAGGTCTCCCACTGAGGGTCCTCGCTCCTCAAGTCCTTCCAGTCACACTCCTTAGGATGCTGAAATCTAAGAGTGTTACACGTTCAAGGTTAACTTCCTCTAAATGTAACAAGCTAGATCTGATTTGATATGAATTCAGTTTGAGTTCATATGCCGGGTGTATACTCATTCACACAGGGCACACACAAGAAATTTCCAAGGATAACTCCCACCATAAGGGAATATCATGGCTACAACGACAATCACTTAATGCGGCCAACCCGTCGATGTTGCAGATAACCACTAGTTCAATCCACCTAAATACCCAACACCTAGCGTAGTTCTACGGCTTCACTCGGGATTAGATGAATCATGACTAGTATGGAACATGGATTTCTGCACACTGCATATCCACTCAATCAATCGCCGCCTAGTGTAGTTCTAGGACTCACGCATTTCAGAATAAGCATGGAGATGCAATAGTTCCTTCCACCAGAACAGATGTCTAAGACTTTCCCCAATGGAGGTAACCACTTCCACTTGTTCGATCAGTCCTTCACTGGGCAACTACCTACTACTTGGGGTACACCAAAACGAGCAACGAATTCCTTAACTACCACAAACTGGGCTTTATCACAGAATTCCCTTATTCCATTCCTACTCAGGTGCTTCGTGGATTTCTCTCACTGCTACAAGGATTCAGAGAAGGTTCACTCCGTCCAATCGGAAATCTTGGAACTTCCAATCGTCTCAAACCTTACTACGACAGTTGGGTTGTCCACGATTCCTCGACCAACACTCCTATTATAGCTGACAATCCCAATGTATGCTTTTACTTAACTTACTTCTACCACTCTAGCTCGAGTCACTTCCGGTCTTACGCGTCCTCATGGTGGCTCCACCATGATCTTATCTATCGCATATACAGTCAGTGAGCTGGCCAGGCTCAACAAATGAGTACTATGATAGTAGAAATCGAGAGAGCAACACACACATGTGAGGGGGGAAGAGAATTTCTAGTGATGTCTCATGGCAGGGACAAGAATTGACCTGCTCTGATACCAACTGTAACACCCCGTACATATATGTCTAGAATAATATGCGGTGATGCTATAAATGGTACAAGAAACATACATAAACGATAAAGACAAGAAATTAAAATCGTATACAATTCAAATGTGCAACTGAAAACGTATATGATCGGCTTGTCTTCAACAATGCACATCGGAAGATAACGTCTGACGAGGTCTTCCTGCCAGTTTCTTAACCATAGGCTTCAAGTAATCCATCCAGCAATCCGTCTACCTCTAACCTGTTCCTAAAAACATAATAAGAGGATTGGGGTGAGATTACTAAATCTCAGTGAGTTCCCCTATCTTATGGGTTCGCTCGATTCTACAAGGTGCATGCAAACAAACGGATTCACCAAGAATCCAGGTTTTCCTCATGGTCAGGTACAAGTACAAACAAGAATACACCATCATTGGAAGTCCCATCACTATCCAATGAGGCAACTACAACAAACAGGCTCATAACCAACAACAAACAAGTACAGTTCCACGGCTTACGACTTATGGCAGCCCATGCTGCTTACCCCAGGCAAGTCTTACGCGCGCATTTCTTATCCCAGATAAGACTTACACACCAATACTACATGACGAACCATGCTGCTTACCCCAAGCAAGTCTTACTAGTGGCATTGCTTATCCCAGATAAGTCTTACTCGTCACGTAACACATATAAGCCTGGAACCATACAACAAACAAGCAAATATGAAGACCCGTACCCATGTACGAGGAATCCAGGAGTAAGTTACAACCCGCTCATTAGACTACGCAATCCACACTCTCGGTGAGTTACACCCGTACATCGCATCAAGAGACTTGCACATGCACACCGCAAGACCAATCGGATTCACTTCCTAAATGGATTCCATCCGAGATGAGTTACAACCGCGACATTGCCTAAGTGGCGTCCGACCCCATCATTATCTATACGCCGATGTGTTAACGGCTAGTGCAAATACGCCATCTTGACAATACGAGCCCACCGGGCGGAAGCCTAGTGACCTTGCCTACGTGGCATCACTAGAGGTGAATCGAAGGTAATGTTGCCTACATGGCATTACCTCTCCACCATACCAAGCACACAGATGTGTTAACGACTAGTGGAGAAACGCCCTATAAGACCTCCACATGCACATCGCAATGGTAGCTCAGGTGTGTAGAACATACCGAGAACGCCAATGTGTAAACGGCTAGTGGAGAAACGCCCTGAAAGACCTCCACATGGACATTGCAACGGTATCAAGTGTTCTTGCGGTTTACCCCCTAATAGCCTAGGCCTACTCCGATTCAAGCATATGCGAACACAATCAGGCCACACAAGCAAGAGTCTACGAACGTTCAACCAGAACGAACGAGAACAACAATAATCATGCCACAATATAATCCACACAATTGCATTTCTCAAGCATACATGCATAAAATTTAGATAGTGATCATATCATGGTCTTATACACTTAAAACATGTATCAGGATGTCATACAAGTCATAAGAGGCTTTCGGTTCCCGATTCGGAACGAAACTGCACTCAATAGGGAAAAGTATAAATTCTGCATCAGGCCAGTTCGCTATGCGAACTTCCAGCGAAGCCCCGATTCGCTACAGCGAGAAGTAGCGAGCTCCAGCGAATAAATCAACTCAACTCCCAGACTTATTCGCTATCCGTTCGCTACAGCGAACCATTCGCTACAGCAAACTCTGCTACACCTAGAAAATTCAGAACTTCTATTACCTCTACACTTCCTAAAACATGATCAAGGGTCCAATATTCAGGTTAGGGTGACATTATACAACCTATTAACCAAAGTGGGTATCCTAAAAAAAAGCCAACACAAGATGTAGTAATCTATAGACATAATCTCAAGGTTATAAGTGTTTATTCCAATATCATGCAACACCTAATCATATGCCATAATTAACACCTGCATCAAAAGCATGTTATCTAAGCAATATCTTATAGAGCACTTAAAGACCTTTCCAACACTTCTGACGGTGCTCCGTTTCGAGTTGTAGAACTCAAGTTATGGCCGTTTTAGTGAAAACACAATTATGCAGTCTGCAGGCATTCGCTGCAGCGAACACAGAGTTCGCTGTAGGGAACCTGATAGTGAAAAACACGGATTTTGGGTTCTAACAGCCATTCTTTGCATTCCAATCCACATCAATCAAACCATAACATGTATCAACATAGAAGGACATGCAAGGACATCAAAAGGACACATTTTGTACTAATTGATCAAGCATGCAACAACAATCATCCAAACACTGACACATTCAGGCATGGTCTCACTAACCCATTCAACATGTAATTAATCCCCATTCCTACCCAAGTTCTATCTAATGGGACTCACCTGACTTAAATGGAGAATAGAAGGCAAGCTTGCTGCATTAGAACTCCCATCAAGACCATAGCTCTTCTTCCATCATCACCAAATCCGTAGCACACCCTTATCCACTTCCAGCAATAATACTCCATGTTCAAACATGTTTTTCTCCATGATAAAGGACATGCAAGAGGCGATCCATATAAGCAAATTGTAGAGAAATTCGTAAGCTTTCCAACAAGACCAGAATCAACTCAATCGGAGTTACGAGTGGAGAGTTATTATCTGATTAGTGAGGGCTGTACCATAGTTGCGAAAATGAAGATAATGATCAAGACTTCTTCCTTTTCTCTCTTGCTCCCAAGCTCTTCCTCTCTACTACCCAAATTCTGAAATTGTGCAGCCAAACATCCCTTAAGTCACTCATACTTAAGGTGGAATGGCCATATTACCCTTCAACCATGCAATATTTACTAGTTTGCCATTTGGTCCAATACTAACTATGTCTTTACATTCCAAACTAACCTTTATTCCCATGCTTAGAGAAATTGGGATGTTACACAAGATTATTACATTCTCAATGTTTGTGTTCTTTGCATCCTCAAATACCCAATTCTTCCCAGCTTCTCCCGGTGTTTGAGTAGCCACAAGAACCTATATTGTGTTTGGGTCATATTAGCTTTTTATGCATATATATCATTTGCAATTAGCAATCAATTTCTTGATACATACCTCTATGTATCCATCTCCAAAGTTGATGCCATTTCCAAAATAGGTGCGAGAGATATGACGATTTAGTTATGCCGAGTTGAACTGTGTCAATACAAATACTTTGTTGATGCCACTGTTGATGACGAATCGATCATGATCAGTGTCAAGAGGTTCAACATAATCAGTAACAAAATCATTAACAAATCAGTAACAAAATCAGTAATAAAATCAACACTCAATTCAATTGCAAGATCAAACCAAACCAGTAACAAAATCAACACTCAATTCAATTGGAATATCTCAAACCCTACCAACGAAATTGAAATTGAAATCAAAGAAAAAAAAAGTAAAAAACCTCGACGCCTTCGGAGGAAGCAGCGGAAGCGGTGGAAAAAGCGAAACATCATAATCGAGAGTGAGAAAGAGAAAATTATCGAGAGCGAAGAATTGGCCATCACAAACAGAAACGCAATGGATTGTGGATTGTGAGCGGTTTTGAAATTTGGAAGAGGATGGTTGAAGGGCAATTATGAGGAGAAACGATTTTGGAAACGGTTTTGGGAATTTGGAAGTTGAGAAATCAATAGTGACGTGCAGGCTCCAGGATCAAAGTTGAAGAACCAAATACTCTTCTCACATGAAGCCACCTGGCGGCTGCAGAATCAAAGTTGGAAAAGATACATTTTTCTTATATTATAGATTAACCATCGTTATATATTTATTTATTATTTATATCGATTTTGCGTGACCCGTTCGAACACACGGGTCCTTTAGTAGTTCATCTTTAAAAGCTGAATTTTAGCCATTAAATTACTTGACAAATAAATAAAAGAATTAAAATTTTTGAAAAAATAAAAATATAAAGTAAGCCAAATTTTATACAACAGAAAATAATCAATTTAAAAGTACTAATATATAATTTTAAAGTAATAGTTTGATTAATATATATTTTTTGGTTTATCACCACCGATTTAATTTTGATTAATAATTTAATTAATATTGATTCAACATGAAATATATATATATATATATATATATATATATATATATATATATATATATATATATATATATATATATATATATTATGTTTTTATCAAATCAATATCTTATATATTAAAGTTGTTAAATTCCTTAACAATTTTGGAGTCAAAATTGAGTTTTAATTATTTTTATTTTAACCTTTCTTCCACTATCTAACCATTTTGTTTTATAAACTAATTTTTTTCTATTTAATTATTTATTTTTAATCCTTTTGTAAAAATTATCTTTTCTTCCACTAATAACTAACTATTTACTTTTTAATTATTTAGTACAAGTTTATTTTTCTCCCTAAAACTATCACTAGCTACTTATAACAACATTTTAAATCTTTTATAAAAAATTAGACTTAAATGTAGTTTTGGTCTCCCAAATTTCTTAATTGTTTGATTTTGGCCTCCATGTTTCAATTGCTTGATTTTGGTCCTCAAGTTTTGTAATTGTTTAATTTTCTTTTAAGTTTTAATTGCTTGATTTTGACCCCTCAAATTTGCGCCTTTTTGCATTTGATGATTCCCTAATGACATGAAGACTAAATTTCTCTTTTTTTTTTTTAAATTTTTTTCTTTACAATTTTGTTTTTCTTCTTTTTTTAATAGTTAAGTTTTGAATGTAATATTTTGAAAATTTTAAATATTTCATTCAACTTAGAAAATACGGACAAGCATTAAAATAGTTAAAATTCTATATGTCTAATAGGATTGTTAGACTTTGAGACTTTATGTTTAACTATGAGGGAGTTATTGGCCAAAGAGTTTGTTGTTTTAATTAGGTAGTGGTCTATTTTATTTTCTAAAAAAAATTTGCCGTTACGCATAAGTTGAATGAAATATTTATTATTTTTTAAATATTACATTCAAAGTTTAACTATTAAAAAGAGAAAAAATAAAATTGTAGAGAAGAAAATTTAAAGAAAAGAAAAAAAAGAACAAAAAAAAGGAGAAATTTAGTCTACATATGTCATAAGGGAACTATCAAATATAAAAGGAGACAAACTTGAGGGGTTAAAATCGAACAATTGAAACTTGGGGGCCAAAATCAAGAAATTACAAAACTTGAAGACCAAAATTAAACAATTGAAACATGAGGGACTAAAATTAAACAATTAAAAAATTTGAGGTGTCAAATCTGTATTTAAGCCAAAAATTATTATTTTTAGCATCATTAGTAAAACTTTCGCTAACTACTTATATTAACATTTTAATCATTTAATAAAAATTAATTTTCTCCCATCATTAGTAAAATTATCACAAACTACTTATAATAACATTTTTTTTATTTTAATTTACATTATTTTAGACCAATGAAAATGCTTCATTGAATTCTCTAATCTCTGCACCTTCTTTTTAAAAAAGTTAATATAATTTTTCATTTGTCATTTCATCCAAATCAATACAGTAACTTCATTATGTCCAATCAATAAATAGTAATTTTGTTATTCAAAAATAGAATACTTGAAGTTTTCGTAATCACTAATGCTATTTGAAAAACAACAAATATGAAGCGCCTAGGTTTTCATATAGTTAGTAAAAACAATCATCCCACTTATAAGTAATGTTTTTATTTAAAAAATAATTTTTTTATTAACTATATTTTTAAAATTGTGTCTAAGGTGAATCATCAAACAAATGATTCACCGATGAATTATATTTATTCACCATCAAATATATTTAAAGATATAAATTAGTGAAGAAAAAAAAATAAAAACATGTGTATTTTTGCACACACAATCCTTTACTCCTCTATTAAGTTGCATAACATCTATTCAAAATCCAATGTTCATGGTTAAAGCATTATATCTCTCTATTTAAGAGCAATGGAACCGTATTATTATTATTTTGGAATGCAGTAGTTATTTTATTCTCTAGAATTTAAATACATTCATATTTATATACATTTATCAGGGAAGTATATCCATTATCCAACACATTGAACATATAAATTATAAAAGCGAGGATAAAGAATTGATGGAAGATGAGAAGAAAGGACTTTTTGTCTGTTTCGTTAATAATAACGTGAAAAGTTAATAAAATACAGAATATGAGACAATGAACCGGCACATGAGAAAGGGTAAAATTTAACAATAAAAAAAACAAAGGATCAAAATCGAGTGTGATAATAAGTATTGCAATAATGTAGATTTATTTAATGTAGCGGCATAAATTTTTTTTTTAAGCAAGATAATATAAAAGGGAGACTAATGGTTCCTTAATATTTTTACACATCGAAATGGGAAGATCCGACAAAAAAACAAATTACAAATCAATTACTAATTACGAAAGGAATAACAAATGATTTTTGTTAAACTCGTAAAAACTACAATTGAAATGTGTAATTTCTCTAAAAAAGACCACTTTCAAACCAAAGTTTTTACGTACCATACCGTATTGTTAAAATTCCAATCCTAATTCTAGCAACAAACCCCATTCCTTAACAACCATAAAATCCAAGTAGTTGCTAACCAAAGAACATCTAACTTGCTCTCTTTCACCTTTTTAACCCGACAAAATGAGTACCAACCCATAAAATTCAAAAGACACTCTTTTTCCACAACATCTATTTGCCAACCCAAAAAGCTATTTTCCTCCAAACATTCTTAATCACGCTACACAAGAAGAACGTATGATCCCTATTTTCCAATTCTATGCCACAAAAACTACACCTTTGTAAATCTATAGGAAATGCGATACCTTTATACACCAAGAGATCCTTTGTTGGAAGTCTATTATTAAGGAGTCTCCAACCAAAGGCTTTAATCTTGAATGGAACTTCCACTTTCCCAACCAAACCCAACGTCGAATCATTCCTATTAGGAGGCCCAAGAGGGACACGAAAAATAGCATAAAACGCATAACACGAAGCCATCGAAAAACCTTTCACCGAATTAAGAGACCATTCAACGGAATCAAACCGTTCCAAGACGTCACCGAGTGCCTACAATCTCTCTTTTAAAAACAAAAAATATCCAATAAATTCAAATTTTAGCCATCTTTTTGATGTTCTTGCTATAAAGGCACTCCGACGTCTTTTTGATGGAAAATGATCTGGTTACTAGCTGTCCTAACAGCATAAACAGTTTATGTAAAAGCCATATTCAAGAGCCTTTTCCTGCACCCTTTACCCCGAGTCAGACAACACATTTTAGCTATCTCTGTGTCCCAATCCCCCAGAATGTGATTAATGTTCATCCAAGCCAAAATCTGCTTCCACACTTTTTTGATCATCTCGCATTCAAATAAAAGGTGCTTGGAACTCTCTTTCTTTCCTTAATAAGCACACTTTTCATCGGTGACAATTCCGAACCAGGTTAGGAGGTCTTTTATGGGGGAGTCTTCCTTAACAAGCTAGCCATAGAGGGAAGTTTGCTCTAGGTCTCGCATAATTCCCATAGAAGAGTTTCTCCAAGTAACAGTTGGCTTTTCCCCTATAAACATTTGGTATATCTTCTTTGTTTTGTACCGACCAGTAGTCCGAAAAATCTCTTATTCCTCAGAGTTAAAAAGCACATCGCGGTGTTTGAACATATCTTTAATAATTCAAGAGCTTTGTACAACCAGAACGTACGTTGTAGAATCACTCTTCTTTAGGTAGTACATATGAATCCAATGAATCTACAATTTATCTTTCTTGGCATAAACATTCCAGAGAAGCTTACCGATAGTTGCCTTCTTCCAATCGCGCAGATGAATAATGTTAAACCTCTTGCAGAGAGGGGATCACTCACATGTTTCCATGAAACGGGAGGCTTACGAGTCGGACAATCCTTTCCTATCCAGATAAAGGTCATGCACAACTTGTCAATATGAGAGATGATCTTTTTAGGCAACATAAATATATGTATCCTATAATTAGCTACCGCTACTACGGAAAAGGCATATAACAATAGTTGGGAAAGATATATAACCATGCGGGACCAGACGTTGTTATGTAGGGGGTCATTGTAAGTGGGTTAATTACATTCACATTCTAAACAACCGTTATTGTATGCGCTACAAACAACCACAGTTGAATTAAACAACCATTGTTGTATGTGTTTTAATAATAAAATGCAGCAGTAGCACAACAACATCAGCAAGAGCAATAAGAACAACAACAAGAACATCAAGAACAATAACAATAAAAATAAAACCAACAAAAACAAGAAGAACAACAAAAATAACAACAAGAATAAGAAGAACAACAATAACAACATCAACAAGAACACCAACAGAACAACAATAATACAACAAGAACAACAACAACAATAATAACAAAAGAAAGAACAACAACAACAATAATAAGACAAAAGAACAACAAAAACAATAATAACAAAAAAATAACAACAAGAACAATAATAACAAAAAAAAACTACTAACATTGCTAACTTGAGTCCATACTTTCCTTGTTGTATATCCTTTTTGTAGTAATGTATTGAGAAAATGACGCTTTTCACCAACTGTAATTTGCCAGCGTAAGAAAGGAGTCTGGTACTCCAGTGGGTAAGGCCCACAAGCATTCTCTCTAACAAAGGCTGGGACTCAGTGATGGTTAACTTCTTACTAGCTAGTTGGACACCAAGGTATATAACCGGCAACATCCCTACCGCAAAACCAATGGCATGGCACAAGGCACGTTGTGTATCCTCATCAATTCCACCACAATAAAGCTTAATATTTGGAATGTTTATGATTAAACCAGTAGATATAGAGAAATATCTAACTTTATTCATGATTAGCTTCATCGAACCTGTGTTGCCTCTCTAAAACATGAGAATATCATCAGTAAAACATAGATTAATAATCTTTAATTTTTCGCATTTTGGATGAAGATTAAAGTTAGGATTCTTGATCAAACCTTGTAAGACACTGTTATACCCCAAAATTTGCCCACATCTTTTTTCAAGAAAACTCCAATCTGAAAATTAAGAGTCTCATATAATTATGGATTATTTCAACAAATATCCTAACATATGAAACACTTAGTTTTCAGAATTTTTCTTATACAGTAATTTGGCTTGCAGTTGAATTTATTCTTACGCAAACGCCAAATACTGTTTATTACTTCACACATGCTATTTATTTATTTACAGATAAATAGTACTGACACAATTGGTACAGAGTTAAATCTTTTTGCAGGCGCAGAATCAGGAAACTCAGACTGTACTGGTAACAAGTAGATTATTATTATCTTTTGTTTCCCACTAATTTTTGTACTATATTCCATTATTTTCAAAAATCTTTTCAAATCTCTTTTTCAAAAATCAAATCTCTCTTTTCCCAACACTATCATACTCTTTCTTTCAAATCTTACTTCCACTCAAATTTTCCTTTTGTACGGAATCACATCATTCCCCAACGTCTCTATCCTTCTTTCCATTCTATAAATACCTCCCATTTTCTTCCATAAAATCTCACATCAAATTCTAACTCATCTTTCAAATTCCTACCTCATATCTATTTTCTCTTCTTCCCTGACAAAAATGGCAAAGTGGATAGAGACACTGTTTCTTACAGTCATCACCATTGCTACGGTGATCATGACTTTCTTCTGCCTGCATAGTCCTGAAGGGTGTGGACCTGCAATGGTTGCACTCCCAATCATCTACATGTTATTGTTCATAGCATGGGTCATTAACCGTCATTCTTAAAATTTGCCGTATTTCTTATTTCTTAAATGTACCGTTTATTCGTCGTACTGTTCAATATAGTATGTAATACTTGTACTGTCAGTATTAAATGTTGTACTATTTGTCATAATATTGCTTAATTACTAAGATAATATTTTGTGTGTTTTCTGCCAGTCAAATATTCCTATTTCTGTGCATTAAATGATTTTCAGGGTTATTATCGGTAATTTTGCCCGCATACCGTAAATATTAGTTATTTATTATGTCTGTGTTTTTAACAAGTCATGTAAATAACTTTCATTTTTCACATAAAACAAAAACAACAAAAAAGAAAATTAACTTTGACTGTTGATTTTTCACTCTAACTGCTACGTCAATACCTGAACAGTCAGTTGACAGCCAAACTGCTGGCAGTACAATTCTCAGTGTTTTGTACCATCAATCAAATCAATCTTTCACAATTCAAAATTACAAGATCTTTGTGCTAGAAGTCTTCTGAATATCACGCGATTAGCAGAGACTCAACACTGCACAAAAATCAGGTACCCTTAACTGTCTCCTACATAAACAGTCCCTGACTAGGGTTTTCTTGTTTTTACAGGAGAAACAAGTTTTTGAGAGCTCAAATGGATTCCATACACATCCATATATCTCAAAGTACCATCATACAAATTTTCAAACTTCAATTCACTCAGACGCACCGTCAGCAGCTCAAACAGTCAACAGACGACCCGTTTGACCAAAAAAGTCAACAGACAGTCAAAAATGAAATTTTTTGTCAAAGTCCATATTTTGTCAAAGGATTCATCATTTGATCATTGGATGATCATAATTCATCAAGGAAAGATCAAAAATCAACAAAACCCTAAGATTCAAAATTAGGGTTTTTGCCTGAAAAGTCAACTCAACTTTGACTGATCATAACTCTCTCATCCTTCATCCAAAAAATTCAAACCAAAGCTTGTTTTGAAGGAAATTCAATTATCTTTCAAATGCCATTGATCCCATGGTCATTGGATTCACCATTTGAAAAATATGATCAAAGACATTACAGGTCATTTTCAAAGTCAACAAAAAGACACTTTTTTCAAAAGGACACACAAGGAGCATCAAAAATCATTTTGACATGAGACCAAAGGAATTGGTTAGAGGACTCTTTGAGGTTTCCAAAAAGTGCAAGAACTCCTTCATATGACAAAAATTAAGGGATTTACACCTTGTTGAAGTTGGCTAAATTTTGGGAAAATGCATGAAATCAACATTGCTAAAAAATGTATTTTTTCCAAATGGGGCCAAGTTTTCAGCATTCAAACATCTTTGCCATGTTATTATGGGCCTCCCACGACCAAGACTAAGCCCACACCATTTTTATTCATTTTTTGCTTGATTTTATCTTATTTTAAGATTAAAATTAAAAGGAAAATGGATGGATAAATGGTAGCTTAACTTCCAAGCATGACTCACCCAAGGAATCTTCATCTTTCTGCAGAGAATTGAAGAGCAAGGCAGGTGCATTGAAGACAAGAAGACTTGGTCAATAATTCAAAGCTTTCTTAATATAAAAAATGCAAGAATTCCACAAAGGCAACTAAGATGCTTCTTAGCTTCAATTCTAAGCACTCAATGCTTATATATAGACTATCATACTTCAGTAACAAAGGGAGAACGAATTCAGTAGCATTCATAAGCATATAGCACTCTTGTAACAACTTGTAATTTTCAAAGAAACTTGGAATTCGAATTTTAAGTTTCAGTCCATTTCAATACAAAATAAATATTCAAACACCTTCCTTGAACATCAATAAACGTATCCCAATCAATTGCAAGCCTTGAAGCTCACTAAATCGAGCTATACAGGTCATAATTTGTTCAAACCTAAATCAACTTGTATCTGGTTATTCACACATGCTTAGCAAGATGTAGACATATAATTAAGTTTGGTTTGAGGTGTAGATCATTTCTGGAAACTTAATTGGAGTTTGAACACGTATACACGAAACTACCATTTTAGGGTTCTTCATCTCAAAATTAGGGCTTTCTGAAATAGGCAAAATTAGAGGTCCTAAGTAGTACCATTAGGTTCGTATGGATCAGACGAGTTGAATGGTACCATCGCGCCAAATTTCTTTGCACGTTTACCCCTATTCATTATTTTGCAGGTCTGAAGCTCATCAATTACAGCGCTCTTTCATAAAAGCGCTGTAAAAGGCCCTAGCGAGAGGTTGAAGATGATGAGGTGTCCCCACCTCATTGGACAGCCAGCGCGCGTACTTTTTAAAATTTCCTCTAATTCTGTGCTTTGCAGGTGTACTGATCACCACGTGCCTCAATTTCGGGACCATCTGATCTCATTTAATGAATCATCCAACGCGCCAGATCAAACAATCCTTATCATGGACCCTCAATCCAACCACACATGATCAGTATCCTTTTTATTTCTATTTTATTTTAATTTCTTTGTTAAATTAATTAAAAAATAGTTTTAAAAATCCAAAAAATACACAAAAAATATTTTTAGACTTCTAAAATAATATATTATTTTCTGAAATAAAAATATTTTATTTTCCTTCAAAATTTTAATATTTTGCATAATTAATTAGTATATATTTATATATTTGCTTTTTAATTATTCTAACCAATCAAAAAATCATAAAAAAATTGTTCTTTATATAAAATATTGTTTATATATTATAAACTAATTTTGTACATATTTTGAATAATTTTATCTTTAAGTTTTAATTATTTGTATAATTATTTGCATAATTATGTTTTAATTAACTTAAATCAATTTCAAATCAATTCCAAAAAATTCCAAAAAAAATTAGTTTTGTTTTAAAATTAATTGACAAATATTTTGTACATATTTTAAACTTAATTTCTAGGTTTAAATCTATTTTCATCTTTTTTCTTCATTTTAATTTAATTAATCATGCATTAATTATAATTAAAATAAATCATAAAAAATCCAAAAACATGCCTTTTATTTTTCTTGCAATTTACATTCCTAGATACATGTATAGGATGTCAAATTCATGTAAATAGGCTAGTTTACATTTCCTGCACAATCGATGTAATAGCGTAGATTTACTTTCCGCACTTTACATTTCCGCATTTTAATTTCCAGCAAATATAAACTGCGTGTATGTCAAAGATAAAATTGAACCGTTAGATCACTAACTTCAAAGATAAAATATCTGAATACAAACACAATCACACTTGCACCTTTTAAGGTAATCTCTTCTTATTCTTTTCAAAATCAAAGTCAAAATTCTACTGTTTCGAGTACAAAATCGAACCTTTTGTTTATATCCGGTGAAAGGATAGATTTTTAAAGGAAATAAGGATAAAGACCTTACAACTCAAGGTAGACCTCCTAGTTTGCTTGCTCAAATCAAAACAAACAAAATTCTCATACACTGTTGTTTTTCAAAACAAAACTTTCCAAAAAGACAATATTTTGTATACATCCAAACACGGATCATTACAAAGTTAACGTTCTTTTCAAAACATCTTTCGAAAGATAAACAAGCATTTTGTATACATCCACACACGGATCATTACAAAATTCAATTTACAAAGGTATTTGAAACCACATATGAGCAATTTCAGAGCAATTGAAAAGTCATCGAAAAACAAGTGAGCTAAGCAAACTTAAGAGCCCATGGATAACCATGGATACAAAGGGTGCTAACACCTTCCCTTTGTATAACCTACCCCCTTACCCAGAATTTCTTAAAGGTCTTTTTTCTGTTTCTTTTATAAACCTTTCCTTAATTGGATAAAATAAAAGGTCGGTGGCGACTCTGTGAATTTTCAAAAATGCGAAAGCATTAAGCGATAAAAAAGAGTCAGTTCACGTATCTCTACAGAACAGAGGTATGGCCCGGAATTAAAAAACGGAGGTCCACAGAACTGGGGACTCTGCTGGGGAACACTTTCAAAAAACAAAATGTTTTCAAAAGGGGTTACCTTAAGAGAATAGATCACTTCGATGTTTTCAATTGTTTGACTTGATTGCTCTATTTTTCAAAGGTTTGTTTGGGTATTTTGCTTGTGTGAAAGATTCTAACCCGAATCTCGAGATACCTTAAGTATATGACAATAGACCAAGGAAACTGTACGGCATGTACCGATACGGTTGATCTGGTAGTCATCATTAGTGCGATACTTTGGTTTATACTGATGTCCCTTGAAAACGATCAAGGAGTATATTAGGCTTCCGAAATGTCATTAAACACTAATTTGTCTTAGAACCTTTTTAGTTGAACTTGACTTGTGGCCTATTAAGTGGCTAGCTTTGAAATTGATCGAAGTTAGTTATCCTCGAGGAATATTTTGATCGGCCGCTCGAGCGCCGTATTGAGATGTTACTTCCAAGGATCATAGAACCCAAATACTATTCTAGGACAGGTTTTAACCAACTCAACTTCAGTGGGGAGGGTATCACCTATCAGCTCCATGCAAGCCTTTAAACCTAAGGCTATTGTTTGATTTGTCTTTGTGTGCCACATGTTTGCATCATAAGCACATCATTTTTGCACAAAACACTTCAAGGATCAAAGAGTTTACCTTTGTTTTTGCAGGTAATGGCTCCCGCCACCAAAGATTACATCCGAATCAACATCTCAACGGTACCATCTGAACTAAAAGACTTAGTGTCAGAATTCCCCAGGAATGTTCAATTCACTGAAAGGCATGGTCACCTACTCCATTTGGTTACCTCAAAATTTGAAGAAGACATGATACGGGTCCTGTTCCAGTTCTTTGACCCTGAACATCATTGCTTTACCTTTCCTGATTACCAGTTGGTACCCACTTTGGAAGAATTCTCTGAACTAATTGGATTGCCTGTTCGAAATCGATTACCTTTCACTGGTTTAGAAAGGATTCCAAAACCTGAAGTCATTGCTGCTGCTTTACATCTGCGGAAATCAGAAATCGAGTCCAATTGGGAAACAAAGAGTGGAGTTAAGGGTTTGCTTGCCAAGTTCTTGTTGGAAAAGGCTCGACTACTGCTAGAAAACAAAAGTTATCCAGCTTTTGAGGAAGTTATGGCACTTTTGATCTATGGGTTGGTTTTATTCCCAAATCCCGACCAGTTCATAAGTGTACACATCGTCAACCTTTTCCTAATCCGTAACCCGGTACCAACATTGCTGGGAGACATTCTACATTCTCTACACACTCGTACCATGAAGAAACGAGGAACTCTCATGTGCTGTATACCACTACTGGCTAGGTGGTTTACATTTCATCTTCCCCGATCAGTGTTGAGAAATGAACAAAGAATGCAATGGTCTCACAGGATTATGTCTTTGTCTCATTCAGATATCCGGTGGAACAACTTCTTTCAAAGAGACATTACTATCATTGATCATTGTGGAGAGTACCCTAATGTGCCACTCCTTGGCATCAAAGGAGGCATCACTTACAATCCCTCTTTAGCTCTACGCCAATTCGGATATGCAAGGAGCAACGGTCCTCATGACATGATTATCCATGGCATTGTGTTTGATTACGAGAATGATTCTCATAGACACCGACGAAGGTTCATACATGCATGGGACAATGTCTATAGAATAGAAAGCAAAACTCTGGGACAATGGAATTCTATCCCTATGGAACCTTACCTCAGATGGGTCCGCACTCATGCTCAGAAACTCCTTATGCCATATCCTGCTGTTCTACCTGTGACTATTGAACCAGAGGTCGAAGGATATGAACCTCAAGTTATTCTACACCCGGACATGCCAACTGACCTAGAAGAGTTGCAAAAATCTTGGGTTCAACTCAAAGAGGAAAGAGACACCTTCAAATCATACTGTCAAGACTATGAGAGAAGGATATTGGAGCTCACCGGACAGCTTCAAGAAGAACAGCAGATCAACACATTCCTGGGGGCAAAGAGAAAGCGTCCACGGGAGACCTGAAGGATCATTTATTTTTGTCTTGTAAGCCCAAATGAGGCAAAGAAAAAGAAAAAGCAAAAAAAAGAAATAAATTGATTAACTAACGTTTGTTTCTTCTTTAACAAATCTAAACTCTAAGATCCTTGAAACATTGCACACACATTTCACTTCATGCATTGCATATACATTTCATACACATACATTTCATACATTGCATACACATGGCATCCAGTCATACACATTGCATAATAGGTTCACATGACGGATTTCTCATCTTCTCGCTGTTTATTTCAGTCAGAAGAGATGGAATCTGAAATGAGCATCAAGAATCTCGAAGCACAGAATGCCCAAGTTCAAGTGGCAATTCTGGAACTGGCAAAGGGGCAACAAGAACTGAAAGCCCTGATAATCAAGAAGAAAAATAAGCCCAAAGGATCTGTAGGCGTGAGTCACCTGAAAAGGAAGATCAAAATCCCAGTCAAAAAGTTCAAAAAGCCACCGATCCCTGAAACAGTCGGTGATGATGAACAAGAAGACAATCAAAGCAACCAGGGTTCTGCTAAGCCCTCTCTCTCTTCAAATGAAGAAAATGATCATTCTGGGGACGAACCGGATGATGACAAATACCAACAGCTGGAAGACCGTATGAAAGCTATGGAGATACAAAAAATACCTGGCTTAGATTTCAATGATCTGGGGCTCATCTCGGATGTTGTTATCCCTCCAAAATTAAAGTTCCTGTCTTTGCAAAATATGATGGAGTTTCTTGCCCGAAACTACATCTGAGATCCTATGTGAGGAAGATACAACCTCATACAACGGATAACAAGTTGTGGATTCACTTCTTCCAAGAAAGTCTGTCGGGTACACAACTCGAGTGGTACTACCAGCTGGAAAATACCAAGGTTCATACTTGGGAAGAATTAGCTGCTGCTTTTTACAAACAGTACCAATACAATGCTGATCTTGCGCCAACCCGTACTCAACTAAGGGGCATGTCTATGGGACCAAAAGAAAGTTTCAAAGGATATGCACAAAAGTGGATAGATATGGCTGGAAGGGTTCAACCACCCTTATCTGATCGCGAACTAGTCGACATGTTCATGGGCACTTTAACTGGCCCTTTCTATAGCCATTTGCTGGGAAGCTCATCATCAGGTTTCACTGACCTGATATTGACTGGAGAACGTGTCAAAAGTGGCATTCAAAATGGAAAAATTCAAATAGGTTCCTCCTCTGGTACTACAAAAAGGCCCATCAGCGGGAGAAATGAGGTCAATGCAACACAAATTCAGAAAAGTCGCAAAAGTGAGCAGCATCAATCTGTAGGGGCAGTTCTGATCTCCGCATCTGCACCTCAAAAAGATCAACAGCCAAAATATACGCATCGACCAGATGCACCAAGAAGAAATTTCACCAGAATCAACATGCCAATCTCTCAGGCATTGCAGCACTTGCTAAAAGCAGATCTGATCACATTAAAAGGTCCTCCAAAGAATGTCAACACTTCCTCTCCGAGATATCGCCTTGATGCGACATGTGCCTATCACTCAAACTGTCCAGGACATGACGCAGATCACTGCTGGGCCCTGAAAAATAAAATACAAGATATGATAGATGCTGGGGAAATTGAGTTCGATCCTCCAGAAACTCCAAATGTCATCACTGCACCTATGCCAAAGCATGACAAAACTGTCAACGCTATCCTAGACACTGTTTACATCTATGATGTGAACGAATTATCAACTCCACTCTGCGAAGTCAAAGGAAAGCTAATCCAAGCTGGTTACTTTCCAGGGTGTGACCCCGATTGCTTTTACTGCTCCTGCCTGCCCAATGGTTGTGAAAATCTGAGGATGGGAATTCAAAAATGGATGGATCGCCGTATCATTATGTTTGAGAGGCTCCCTTCTATGGACGTGCTGTGCGAAGTCTTTACAAACGGGATGAGAATAGAGGATGCCTCAGTGATCTCCAGCTTACCATTCAAAATCTCTGCCAAGGCTCCATTCAAAATTTCTGCTACACTCAAAGTGGCATCAGTAGTCATTGCTAGTCCAACTCCATTTCCATACTCCTCAGACAAAGCTGTCCCGTGGGGTTACGACACTAATGTTTATATCCATGAAGTTAAACAGAATACCTCGACTGAAGAGGCCGCAAAGTTAACTACTCCAACTGTGGGTAATATTGTGGGTACCAGCAAGATCACGAGAAGTGGAAGAATCTTTTCACCAGAAATTTCTCCAAATGTTGCTGCTGGTCCAGTCCGAGTCCCAGTTCCTAATCAAAATGTCAACGCTCGAGGCAAAGAGCCACAAGTTGAACAAGTTCAAACCCCGGTGGAGATCACTGCTGAGGATCCATCAAAGCAAGAAATGGAGGAAATATTGAAAATCATCTGCAAAAGTGATTACAATATTGTTGAGCAACTGGGGCACACTGCTTCAAAAATCTCAATGCTATCTCTGCTAAAATATTCAGAAGCTCATGCCAAAGCTCTGATGAAGTTCCTGAAAGCTGCGCATGTGCCTCAAGAGATCTCAGTCGACCAATTTGAAAATTGTGTTGCCAATCTAACCGTGAGCAATGGTCTCGGTTTCTTTGATGTGGATCTAACCCCTGCTAAGAAAAATCACAACAAAGCCTTACATATCTCCATTGAATGTAATGGCACCACTCTATCTCATGTGCTAGTAGATAACGGTTCTTCTCTGAACGTGTTACCGAAAATAGTACTAGAAAAGCTTGACTTCGAAGGAATTGTGTTACAGCCAAGTGATGTTGTGGTAAGAGCCTTTGACGGGTCAACCAGAACGGTATACGGAAAAGTGAATCTCCCAATCAGAGTGGGTTCTCAGATTTTCGATTCTATCTTTTACGTAATGGAAATTCACCCAGCCTACTCCTGTTTACTTGGACGTCCTTGGATACATGGGGCAAACGCTGTAACTTCTACCCTGCATCAGAAGTTAAAATATCCAGTAAAGGGAAAGATCGTCACAGTCTATGGCGAAGAGGAATATGTGGTTAGTCACCTAAGCAATTCCAAATATGTTGAGTTGGAGGACTGTCATACCCCAAATTTGTCCTACCCCCTTTACTTCTAACTGGCTTAGGCTTTGCATTCATGTACATGCATCACTTAGGTCATAATCCATACCCATGCATGCATACCATGGGTACTATTCAAAGGCTAGAAAGAGAAAACTCCATTGTAAAGAAGTTTGATCAGAGAATAAGAAAACAGAGGTAGAATCATGTGGCTCTATGTTCATTAAAGTCCTCCTGGATTGGGGTGTCTCTCTGCTTCAAATCAGGGCATTGATTGAAGAGTGCGAGCTTGCAAACCGTCTGGTTCTTTAAATCAAGGTTTCTTTGACCAAAGTCAACCAGTTGACTTTCTGGTCAACATTTAATCAGGAATGGCTTTTATGTGTGGAAAACTTCTCATGCTGACCTTGTGGAGGTGTTTGTGTGACTGGAATTAATTGGAGGAGATTTAATCAGGAATTTCATCAATAGTCGGAAAAATCAGAACAGTTGACTTTTGGGTCAAAATCGGGTCTATCCCTCAAATATTGACTTTCGGTGGAAAATCGATGAGAAAAGTCAAAGAACGGATAAAATCGGGAGTTTGACAAAAGTTGCCAAAAATAGAAAAAAATTAAAAGTGGAAAGTTTCATACTTAGAAAATTTTTTGGCTCTTAAAAGTTTGATGAGCAGTCCACTTCACCACCAGTTTACACGTGGCAAATGACATTATTTGGAGAAATTTCCCACATCAAAGTTGTTCCTCTCATGGAGGAGAACAACTTTGTAGTTGGACACTTTTTCATTTGAAGCTTGATTTAAGAGATACAATCCTTGGAAGTTTGGAAATCATCATGGGTTACAAGTCATAATTCAGGTCAAGGATCAAGTCATGCGTAGGCCTTTTGTCAAACACTTGGCGTGCCAAATGTCAAGCTGGTCCTTGAACTCTACGAAAACGCTATGAGTGCAACCAAGATATCATTCCACTCTGCTCCATGTGCTCTTTCAAACAAGACAAGATTTGGATCAATTGGACATGTATTGAATTAAGTGTAAGCCTCCAAAGTCGCGTCCTCATAATGCCAAGATCATGCTTCTGGCCAGGCAGAAAACCAAGTCACGCGTGTGCATTTTGTCAAACATCTAGCGTGCCAATTTTAAGGTCAGTTTTAGGGCGCTATAAACTTCTATTGGGATCAAGTTTGGTGCCAAAACATTCCTTGCCATGTGCTCCATTCAAGGGACCAAACGTAACTGATTTTGGTCATATAATTAGTAAGATGCAAAGTCTCAAAGTCATGGCGTTGAAAACGGTGCGTGGGCAAGGCATCCGGCCAAAGGCTGAGTCTACACGCACGCGCAAGACCAGTTGCACGTCACCATGATTCCAAGCAGTTTTATGATCCCTCCAAGTGTTATTTCAATAACCTCCAAACACCAAAATCCTTTTATCCCATCTCCTCTTTGCAGTGATACTTAATTTGGAATAAATGGTGTCCTATAGAGAGAGATATGAGCACCCAAAGTGAGACCTGGACATGATCTTGTGGTTGCAACATAAAGGTCATTCACCAACATCTCCATGCAAATACTACACTGCAACAGCACCACACCATAACACATGCACCCCATGCTTACTATATAAAACGAAATCTTCACAAATCAAGGGAGGCTCTCATTTTTTTCTCACTTGCAAAAACTCTCTTTTTCTTCCTCCCTCGGTTCTCTCCCTCTCTTCACTTCTAACAGAAAGTTTGTTACACCCATAACAAACTTGTAACCACCACCTTCAACCACCACTCTCCACCACCATAGCTTCCAACCTTCACCGATCTTCACCACCACTGCAACCACGCTTCCATAACCAAACTTTCAGTCGCCTCCATCAACCTTCATCTTCCTCAATCAACCTCCCCCTCCACTCAACAACTTCACTCTCCATAACAACCACACGGGGAAAAGAAACTCTATCCCGTCCAAAGTTCAAGCATCATCATCACTTCATTCTTGTACCATCATCAACGATCGACGCTGCACCACACCATTTTCATCTTCATCGAGCAAGGAAGATAATTTTTGAGCTTATTTCTCAAAGATTCGTGCAACCAGCAGTGTTCGTCATCATCATCAAAGGATTACGGATTGGAAAGCAGCAGCTGCAGAGTTCTTTATTGTTGGTTCGAGAGCTTACTTCAGGTACGTAATTCCGATCCGTCTCGGCATGATAGTAGCATAATGTGGTTCTGCTTTTCTTTGTGTTTTGATGCCTTGTTCATGTTCTGCGTGTACAAGTGAACCGAATGACGTGCATATGTGAAACTTTTGATGAATTCACTAGTTAAGATTTGGTTAGATGCGCTCAGCTAGGACGTTAGTTAGTTGTAACGAGAACGAAGCCCGGATTCGAGTTCACCATGGGAAATTGAGTAGGACAGTGGTGTTACTTCTGATTTCTAGAAGAGGATTGATGCGCCTCCGTCGTGAGGCTCGCCGGGGAAGACGATCGGAGTTCGTCTCCGGCGTCTGCTTTGTTTTCATTTCCATTTCTGGCTGGCATACGTGGCAGAACACCATTAGCTTCTATTCCATGCATTATTCGTTTTTTGTCTTTTTGTAAATCATTTGCTCATGAGTTGTAGCGCTCTGATTGGTTGAATTATTTTTTGTCTTGTAGTCACTTGAATTCACTATGCCCAGTTGATATCTGTTACGTTACATTTTAGTGCAAGACTATAATAATGCACATGCTGACACATTGAAAGTGAAATAATGCAAATAAAATAAATATGGATCAAATAGAAGTGAGAGCGCTGGGCCTCACGCGCTCTGGGCCTAGAACCTTTCTGGATCACACCCCTTCATTGCTGGTGTACACGTTTGTAATGTGGATCTGGGCCTGAACGCTAATGCTCCCCCCACCCACTGAGTCAGGCCCGTGTTTTTGCCTATAACTAGTTTTGGTTCACATTGAAATTACTGACGCACCCCCTGCTGCTTAGATTTTAGATTTTAATTTTGTTTTCTTTTTTACTTTTACCTCACAATTCCAATTTTAACTCAAATAAAAAATGTATAAAAAATGACTTTAGGTATTTTAGAGTTTGTGAATAATTTTCATGGTTTTTGTTAATTTTCCTTAATTGTTTTAATCCTTTTAATAAATTTTTTTTACAATATGTTTGAATTGTTTTGTTTAATACTTCTTTTGTAAATAAATCTCTAATAGACTTAGGAATTATTTTTTTAGTCTCGATTTTTTGTATAGAATTATGTGTGCTTGTGAGTTCTCAATTTTATTCGTCGCATATTGATTTTCCTTTGCTTATTCCATGTATGGTTTTTTCCTATTAATAAATTGTATAGTTTTTTCATTTTAAATCCCTTGTATAGACAACTTATACTAGAATTTAGATATAGTTCCCTATTGCATTCTTTTCCTTTCCAACTTTTAAAATACTTAATAAATATCGATGAAGATCATACCGTTACTATATTTCATAGTAGGAAGGAAATGATTGGGGTGTAGGCCCCGATGTATGTTCTTTCCTACTTAGCGGAGAAGAAATGATTGAGGTGTGAAGCCTCGATGTATTTCTTAACCGTTGCTTAGAGAAACGATTATGGTGTAGGCCTCGATGTGCATTCTCTAAGTACTCACAAAATAACTCCTTTTTGTATTTCCTTTACTTAGCGGAGAAGAAATGATTGAGGTGTGAAGCCTCGATGTATTTCTTAACCGCTATTTAGAGAAACGATTGTGGCGTAGGCCTCGATGTGCGTTCTCTAAATATGCAAAACAAAACTCTTTTTGGTATGATCTAAGTCACAAAATTAAATCCCCTTAAAAAACACCAACCAAAAACACTTCAAAAAACACTAATAAATGGTCAGATTTAACACAAAGTAAGGAAGTGATGCGAGACCTTGTAGTGGGTTCTCGTCGTCATGGAATTACCCTTAAAAGATACAAACCAATTCTCTCTCTCTTCCCTCTTTTCTTAAGGGCATTGTTATCTCCGCTCCATTGCATCCTAGGCTGTCCCCTTGTGCAAGAGCGCGAGCGTTAACGCCGCCCAACTAAAAAACACAAAAACAAACAGAAAATCTTTAGCCGAACTACGGCGCTCTGATTCCTGAAAAGGATACGTAGGCATCAAGTCGCGGGGCTTGAACGAGCACACTTGTAAATATTCCTTCTTTTCCCCGTATTTCTTTTGCATTCATTCGCATTTAGACATAGACATAGTACACACCCTTTAGATAGAAACAAACATAGGTGGATACCATCGAGTACGATGGGCGTGAGGGGTGCTAATACCTTCCCCTCGCGTAACCGACTCCCGTACCTAGATTCTCTGGTTGCAAGACCCTGTTCCTTCCTTTGTTAGGTTTTCTGATATTCCTTTCCCTTATGGGATAAATATATTGGTGGCGACTCTGTTCATTTTTCGCGAGCGTGCGACAGCTGGCGACTCTGCTGGGGATGTTGCTAGACCTGTTGCTGGTCCATCCATAGCGAGTCGATCCTAGCCTGCGTTTGTTTGTTTATTTACTGGGTGTTTATTTGTTTTTATGTCTATACCTTGTATATATGTTTGCATGTTTATTTTTCTGCTTGCATATCATGTTTATTTCTGTTTGCACATCATGCATATGGATTATATTCTGTGTTCCTTGGGGTCTTCTGTTCTGTTTTGCAGGTTGGGTGGGATGTTCTATGAGGTAAAAGGCCCAATACCCAGGCCATGAGTGATACCTTAGGAACTAGGAATAGAGTGGCCATGACGGACAGAAGACGTATGTCTGATTGATCCGATCATGTATCCACGGACAGAGCTTGGTTGAAAGAGGCAATATCGTATGATTACACCTACTTTCAATCCTCTGTTGGCTTTTTTGACCTACCCTGACCTAGATTCACCTGTGAGTGGGGAGGGATATACATGACAGGTACCGTTGGTGACCGTTCTGTTCTGTTGGTGACTTGTGTTCTTAATGGTTTCACTGTGCCTGTGCCGGACCTTTGATCCTGCAACGTCCGATCTCATTCAGAGGCCACACACACTTCTCCTATGTGGGGAAACCTCCATTGCATCATTTACATCATGGCATGTTTACCTTTCAAAAAAAAAAGAAAAGAAAAGAAAGAAAAGATGTAATAAAAAAGAGAAAGGAAAAAAAGAAAAGAAGAAAAATAGTATTATTTCTCATATGCATGCCATTTTTCAGGGTATCCGAGGCTATTACCTTTCATCCAGGATGGCTAACAACGTGACCGCTACCAGAGAAGCTACAAGGCGTACTCACACTTACAGTTTCCATCGCGAAGGCTTGATTCAGTTGGGGTAATTGGGTGGATTGATCACTGGTCATAATAAAACTGTGTTCACTGAGAATTATGGAAACATCTTGACCCTTTTGGACTCACACGTCGACGAATGGGGTTTATCTACTCTTCTCCAGTTCTATGATCCTGACTTGCGTTGTTTCACCTTCTCAGGCTATCAGTTGGCTCCCACTCTCGAGGAGTACTCTCACTTTCTCAATATCAAGATTCAACACAAGGTTCCTTTCGTTTGTGTCCCAGAGAAACCTGATTTGGACAACATTGCCAACGCTCTTTATTTGAGCATAGAAGACGTCCTTGGGAATTGGAAGAAGAATGGTAACACCCATGGTTTCTATATGAGTTTCTTGGTTGAGAAGGCCCAAGAATTGGCCAACAAAAAGGTGTGGGAGGCTTTCAACGCCCTTCTGGCCGTTTTGATCTATGGGATCGTGATGTTCCCTAACATTCACAAGTTCGTTGATCTGGCCGCTATATGTCTTTTTGTGGATAAGAATCCGGTCCCTACTTTGCTAGCCGATACGTACTATTCTGTTCACTCTCGATATGGGAAAGGAGGAGCCATAAGAAATTGTTTGCCGTTGTTATACACCTGGTTTAAGTCCCACCTACCTACAAGTGGTCCTTTCATTACTTCTACTCAGAAATGGCCTCAAAGGATCATGGGGCTTACCGGAAATGACATTGTCTGGTGTCCCACTGGAATGGACGTGGAGAAAGTTATAACTAGCTGTGGTACTTTTGACAATGTTCCTCTCATAGGAACAAAAGGTGTTATCAATTATAATCCTAAGCTAGCGCTGCGTCAGTTGGGTTTTGCACTTGAAGACAAGCCTTTGGACAAAGAGATATTCGAATCCGTTTGCTTTGAAAAGGGAACCAATCCAAAGGGTCTAGAAAAAGTGAGGAGTGCCTGGAATAGCATCCATACAGATGATCAGATTTCTCTAGGTGAAAAGAATGCCGTTGCCAAACAAGCCTACACAGATTGGGTTGAAAATAGAGTTAAAGATCGCCTGTTGCCTTTCCCGAAGGTTAACCCATTGTACGAGCAGCCGCCTAAGATTCCAATTGCCACTGTGCCTGATGAGAATCGTATCCAGGTAGATATGGAATGCACCCATTTGCACGAAAAGAAGTCGGATGCGCAACCGAAACATTGTCTTGTGGACCAGAAAAGAGTTGAGTTGACGCACGAAGCCAAAATGCTGAAGGGAGGATCTTCCAGAGTTCAAAAGAGGGCTAGAACCGAAAAGGGTGAAAGAGATACTACTGTTACTGTCGAGGATCACCAAAAGATCCTAAAAAGGGCCATGAAAGAAGCAGAAGAGAAACTCAAGCGAGAGTACCGAGAAGACTTGAAAGCTTATAAGCTCAAGATAGAAAGGGATGCTAGAGTTGAAGTAAAGAATCTGAAAAAGAAACTGGAAGAAGAGACCACTCGAAGAATGGCAGTTGAGACTCAACTGAAAGGAAGTCACCTCCGTAATACTCGACTAACAGAAGAAAATGCCAAGCTCAGAGATCGAATGATGGAGGACATATCTGAGAAAGATTATCTCCCAGAATGCAAAGGATGTGACGAACTCAGGGAGTGCTGCAAGAAGCTGGATGGGCATTTGTTTCGCAAAGATGAGGTGATCCAAAGCCTTCTTAAAGGAAGAGATCGAGAAGCAACCAAGAAACTGTTTGATGAAACTAAGAAGTGGAGCGATGAGCACTTCAGACAAGGAGGACCTCTGTTTTATATTCAGATGGATTGATGTTTGAGTCTGTATGTCTCGACCACCACCAGACTTGTTGGATGGGGTCTTTTATTTCCCTTGTTGAACTATCTTGTTGATGTATGGCTTGCCCAAGTTTAAATTTCTGTTATGAATAAAAAGAACTAGTTTCTCTTGATACTTATCTTTTGCCACATTGTTAGCTATTCTGGATCAATATTAAACCTTGGATACTCCGAAAATGGCACATCACGTCATACGCACACAAGCACTCATACATTCACATTATCACATTGCATTTTTCAGGTTATTGTACAAGAAACTAATTGGGGTCCCTTTCAGCAACAGATTTCTGCTTCAACAACAAAGCTGACTTCCTTACATCCTTACCGCACCAGAAACAACGAGAAGAGAATCATGGAACAATTTGAACAGAATCAAGCTGCCCTCCGTAGGGATATGGATGTTATGGGGGAAAGAATGGCCCAACTTATGGAGACTCTCCACGCCGTTGTTCAAGGACAGGATGAACTCAGAAAGAGCATCGCTAGTTTGGTCAAGGATGTTCCTACCACTTCTATCGACGGAGGGACGAAAACTAAAGAGACTCCTATTAATGAGACACTTAAGGTAGTGGACGACCACCATGAGGTTATTGATCTTGAACATGATCTCACTGCTGAGTTGACCGAGACTGCTAAGATGTACCAAGCTCTTGAAGAACATCTTAAGGCTGTTGAGGTTGCTAAAACTTCAAGTTTCGACACCGCTGCTATGTGCTTGGTACCTGGGATTGTTATTCCCCCGAAGTTCAAGGTGCCAGATTTTGATAAGTACAAGGGAGTTACCTGCCCAGAGACTCACATTTGTTCCTACTGCCGTAAGATGGCCGCTCACGCTGAGAACGAACCTCTGCTTATGCACTTCTTCCAAGATAGTCTCACTGGAGCCCCGTTGGAGTGGTATATGAAACTCGAGAGGTCTAATGTCAGTACTTGGGGAGAACTCGTTGATGCCTTCTTGAAACAATACCACTACAATACTGCTATGGCCCCTAGCCGTGCCCAGCTGCAGAATATGTCACAGAAATCCGAAGAGTCCTTTAAGGAATACGCCCAGAGATGGCGTGAACTTGCTGCTCGAGTTCAACCCCCCTTATTGGACCGAGAATTGATTGATCTGTTTATGGGAACTCTGAAAGGGCCGTATCTTCAGCACATGGTTAGTAATACTTCTCCTTCCTTTTCGGATGTGGTCATCATTGGTGAGAGGGTTGAGAACTGTGTCAAAGCTGGTACCATTCAAGGTGTTACTAATCCTAGCAACTCAAGTGGTAATGGTAAGAAGCCGTATTCTGGGTTTGTGAAGAAGAAGGAAGGTGAGACTAGCACCGCTTCTGTTGACCAAGGCCGAGCTCCTGCATATTCTGCTGTTCCACCTCCTTATTATCCGATGCCTTATGCTGTTCCTGGTCCGTATGTCCCTCAAGCATATGCTGCTGCTCTTCCACAACCATGGATGGCACCCCAACAGCCTTTCGTACCGCAACAACAAGCTGCTGCTCCTCATAATCGTCAACAGAACCCTAGGCCTCAAGGTCAAAGGGGCCCGCAAAGAACAAGATTCCAAGAGAGGCGTATCGATCCGGTTCCGATGTCATATGCTCAGCTTCTCCCTCAGTTGCTTGCTGGTCAATTGGTACAACTCCGTGAGCTTGGACCTCCACCTAGTCCTCTCCATCCTGGTTATGATGTTAATGCTCGTTGTGAATTTCATTCAGGAGCCCCGGGCCATACTATTGAAAAGTGTAGAGCATTCAAGTTAAAGGTTCAGGATCTTCTTGATGACAAGCTTATCTCATTCACTCCTACTGGTCCCAATGTGCAAAATAACCCTATGCCTCCTCATGCTGGTGCGACCAATGCTATTGAGTTATGTGATGATCAGATCCTAGTGAATGATGTTAGTGAGGTTAAGATGCCGCTAGCAACTATCAGAGAACATCTTTTGCAACAAAAGGTTTTGTGTGAGCTACATGACTACTGTTTGCAATGTTCTTCTAATCCTGAGGAATGCGCTAGGTTGAAAGAAGAAATCCAGAAACTAATGGACGAAGGTGTTCTTATAGTGGAAAGGGGCGTTCCTATTGAAGATGTGGCCATCCTAGAAATCCCTTACCTTCCTGCTGAGGCGTTAGAAACTCAGAGCACACCTTTGGCCATCCAAGCACCAAGGACCCCGCTGGTTATTCATGCACCAAGTGCTCCATTGACTGTCCAAGCTCCGAGAACTCCGATGGTTATTCAGGTTCCAAATGCTCCTTCAACTCCTTCAACCTCATCTCTCGTTCCCTCTCCTGGGAATGATTCTAAGGCTGTTCCTTGGAGTTATAATGCTGTGTATATTCGAGGGAAGAAGTATGATTGTCCTCCAGTGGGTAATTCGAGCATCACAAATATTGCTGGCACTGGTGGCATTACCCGTAGTGGTCGGATCTTTGCTGCCCCTCCTCCGCTTCCTAAAGAGACCAATAAGGACGCTAATGCACAAGCAAAGGGAAAGCAAGTTGTTGTCGACCCTCCTGTAACACGTAATGCACAAGATGCTGAGCAACTTCTGAGAATCATTAAGAAGAGTGACTACAAGGTGATTGATCAACTTGACCAAACTCAAGCTAAGATTTCTATCTTGTCCCTTTTGGTGCACTCAGAAGCTCACCGTGAGGCTTTAATGAAAGTTCTAGCTTCCGCTCATGTGACTCAAGACATTACCGTGCCTCAATTTGAAGGGGTTGTGACCAATATTGCTGCTGGCAACTGTTTGGGTTTTTCTGATGATGAACTCCCACCTGAGGGTAGAGCACACAACAAAGCATTGCATATCTCCGTCAAGTGTCTGGATGCTGTGTTGTCTCGAGTTCTGATTGATACAGGTTCTTCTCTTAATGTGATGCCCAAGGCCACTTTGTTTAAGCTGAGTATGGATGGGATTATGATGAGACCATGCACTATGAGTGTTAGAGCATTTGATGGTTCTAGAAGGTCCGTAGAAGGAGAAATTGATCTGCCTGTCTTGATTGGTCCTCACATGTTCTACATTGCCTTCTACGTTATGGATATAAACCCTTCATACACTTGCCTCTTGGGTCGTCCTTGGATTCATGCTGCTGGAGCTGTGACATCTACTCTCCACCAGTGTTTGAAATTTGTTGTGAATGACAAGATCGTTGTGATCACTGGTGAAGAGGATCTGGTAGTCAATAATCTGGCAACATACCGATATGTGGAAGTAGAAGGGGAAGTACAAGAGACGCCTTTCCAAGCCTTGGAAATTGTGTCAGTCGACAGACTCCCTGTGGTGGAAAATAAGAAGGAACTCGGAGCGCCCCTCTCATCTTTAAATGATGCTAAGGCTTTCTTAGAAGCTGGTACTCCCCATAGTGCCTGGGGCAAGCTGATTGACGTTCAAGAGAAGCGAGACAAGTATGGCCTTGGGTATCAACCATCTTCTTATACTCAGCTCAGCATAATTCCTGGAAAGAAGGTGATTCCCCCAATTTCTCAAGTGTTCGTCAGTGCAAGCACCAGTTCTGGAAGTCAAGTTCTCGCCGTGGATGATGATGATGAAGAAGATCTCTCCAGATTCATTTGCCATGCTGCGCCTGGACAGGAACTCGACAATTGGACTATCTTGGACATCCCTAGAGTCACTTTTATGGAGATGTAATTTTCTTGTTTCGATAAGTCATGTGCTTCGCCCTAAGCATTTTGACCACTTGTATAAAGAAGGGCCCCCATGTTGTTTCAATTTGTTTAATATTGAATGAAAATCATATCTTCGCATGCAATTACTGTTCCTTTTCTTTCATTTTTGTTTTTACTTTAAAAACTTTTTCAAAAATGGCAAAGCTTTTCTTTTTTTTTTTCTTTTTATGTGTTGCATTCTAAGGCATAAATCATCCATCGTGCAGATCCGGCTCGAACTCCATCAAAAATGATAATGTTACAGTTCCACGTCTTGATATCTTTGAGAATCCAATTGACCAAGCTGATGAGGATAGCGGGGAAGATTGTGAAGTCCCCGAGGAATTGGCAAGACTTTTGAGACAAGAGGAGAAATCTATTCAGCCACATCAAGAAGCCATAGAAATCATCAACCTCGGTACAGAAGAAGCAAAGAGAGAAGTCAAGATAGGGGCTGCTTTGCAAAGTGATGTAAAGAGAAGGTTGATTGAGCTGCTTCGAGAGTATGTTGACATCTTCGCCTGGTCATACGAAGACATGCCTGGTTTAGACACGGATATAGTTATGCACAGGTTACCGCTCAAACCAGAATGTCCGCCTGTAAAGCAAAAACCGCGAAGAACTCGACCTGATATGGCTTTGAAAATCAAGGAGGAAGTTGAGAAACAGTTGAAGGCTGGTTTCTTATCTTTGTGTGAATATCCTCCTTGGATTGCAAACATAGTACCTGTTCCTAAGAAAGACGGAAAGGTACGTATGTGTGTCGACTACCGAGATTTGAATAGGGCAAGTCCTAAAGATGATTTCCCTCTGCCTCATATTGATGTGCTAGTCGACAACACTGCTCAGTATTCGGTGTTCTCCTTCATGGATGGTTTTTCTGGCTATAATCAAATAAAGATGGCTCCCGAAGATATGACCAAGACTACTTTTACTACTCCGTGGGGCACGTATTGCTATAAAGTGATGCCTTTTGGTCTTAAAAACGCGGGTGCAACATATCAACGTGCAATGGTGACCCTTTTCCATGATATGATCCATAAAGAGATTGAGGTGTACGTCGATGATATGATTGCAAAATCCCAAACTGAGGAGGAACATTTGGTATATCTTGAGAAACTGTTTGCTCGTCTGCGAAAATTCAAGTTGAGGCTTAATCCAAACAAGTGCACTTTTGGAGTGCGATCGGGAAAGTTACTTGGATTCATTGTGAGCCAACGAGGGATTGAGGTCGACCCTGATAAAGTAAGAGCAATACAGAACATGCCAGCACCGAAGAATGAAAAAGAAGTCCGAGGGTTCCTTGGGAGATTGAATTACATAGCTAGGTTCATTTCTCATCTCACTGACACTTGTGAACCTATCTTCAAACTGCTGCGCAAAAATCAAGATATCCGTTGGGATGATCGTTGTCAGGAAGCCTTCGAAAAGATCAAGCAGTATCTCCAAGAGCCACCAATTCTCATGCCTCCGGTTCCTGGGAGGCCGCTTCTTATGTACTTAACTGTGCTTGAAGGATCTATGGGGTGTGTGTTGGGCCAGCATGACGAGTCTGGTCGAAAAGAGTGCGCCATTTATTACCTGAGCAAAAAGTTTACCGATTGTGAATCCCGTTACTCACTACTCGAGAAAACTTGCTGTGCTTTGGTATGGGCTGCTCGCCGACTGAGGCAGTATATGTTGACTCACACCACTCTATTGATCTCCAAGATGGACCCGATAAAGTACATCTTTGAAAAACCGGCCCTTACAGGAAGACTAGCCCGGTGGCAAATGCTTTTATCAGAATATGATATCCAGTATGTCACACAGAAGGCCATCAAAGGAAGTGTCCTTGCAGATCATCTTGCTCATCAGCCATTAGAAGAGTATCAGTCAATGAAGTTTGACTTTCCTGATGAAGATATCATGAAACTGGATGATAATGAAGGACCCGAACCAGGAGAGCGATGGACTCTCACGTTCGATGGTGCATCAAATGCTATGGGCCATGGTATTGGGGCAGTTTTGACTTCTCCTCGTCAAACCCACATCCCTTTCACAGCTAGAATATGCTTTGATTGCACAAACAATGTCGCAGAGTACGAAGCTTGCATAATGGGCATCGAAGCAGCCATTGATATGAGGATCAAGATCCTCGAGGTTTATGGGGATTCTGCCTTGGTCATACATCAAGTAAGAGGTGATTGGGAGACACGATACCCCAACTTAGTTCCTTACAAGGACTATATTTTGGAGTTGTTGCCCGCTTTCGAGGAAATCACTTTCGATCATATCCCACGAGAGGAGAATCAATTGGCAGACGCTCTGGCTACTTTGGCAGCTATGTTCAGAGTTAGCTCCCCTAAAGAAGTGCCAGACATAAGGATCCTCCGTTACAAAGAACCTGCCCATGTGTTCCCTGCTCATTGCCTCACTACTGAAGATGTGTATGATGAAAAGCCATGGTATTATGACATCAAAAGGTATGTTGAGAAACAAGAGTACCCCGAAGATGCTACGATTGGTGATAAGCGAACGCTTCGAAGATTAGCATCCAAATTCTTCTTGTCAGGAGACGTCCTGTACAAAAGAAACTATGATTCAGTTTTGCTCAGATGCGTGGATAGACACGAAGCAGAATTGATCATGCGGGAAATTCATGAAGGATCTTTTGGAACTCATTCCAGTGGACATTCTATGGCAAAAAAGATCTTGCGAGCAGGGTATTATTGGATGACAATTGAAAGTGATTGTTATGTGTATGTGAAGAAATGTCACAAATGTCAGGTGTATGTTGACAGAATTCATGTTCCTCCAACTCCTCTGAATGTCCTGACGTCGCCTTGGCCCTTTGCTATGTGGGGCATAGACATGATTGGAAGGATAGAGCCACAAGCTTCAAATGGACATAGATTTATTCTTGTTGCTATCGACTACTTCACCAAATGGGTTGAAGCTGCTTCTTACAAGAACGTAACCAAGCAAGTCGTTACTCGCTTCATCAAGAAAGAAATCATATGCCGATATGGGGTTCCAAACAAGATCATCACTGATAATGGGTCCAATCTTAATAAAAAGATGATGGCAGAGTTGTGCGAAGAGTTCAAGATTGAACACCACAATTCATCACCCTATCGGCCAAAGATGAGTGGCGCAGTCGAAGCTGCTAACAAGAATATAAAGAAGATCGTCCAGAAGATGGTCAGAACGTATAAGGACTGGCATGAAATGTTACCGTTTGCTTTGCATGGCTATAGAACTTCGGTTCGTACTTCAACTGGGGCAACTCCCTTCTCTCTTGTCTACGGTATGGAGGCCGTACTACCTGTCGAAGTGGAAATTCCTTCGTTGAGAGTCTTGATGGACGCCAAACTCGATGAAACAGAATGGGTTCAAACGAGGCTTGATCATCTCAATCTAATTGAGGAGAAACGCTTATCTGCTATCTGCCATGGCCAGTTGTACCAAAAGAGGATCAAGAAAGCGTATGACATGAAGATTCGGCCTCGAGAATTCCACACAGGTGACCTAGTCGTAAGGAAGATCTTGCTAATTCATACCGATCCAAGGGGCAAATGGACTCCCAACTATGAGGGACCATACATTGTGAAGAAAGCATTTTCAGGTGGTGCTTTAATCCTGACAAAGATGGATGGGGAAGACGTTACACTTCCAGTCAATTCAGACTCAGTCAAAAAATACTACGCATAAAAGACCCGCTAGGTCGACGTACCTAGGCAAAAATAAGGGCATCCCGGCAAACCAAAAGGGTTTGGGCAAAAATTAGGGATAAAAAAAAAAAGAAGAATAACCCGCTAAGTTGAAAACCCGAAAGGGCGACTTAGGCAAAAAGGGGCATCCCGCTGGATTGAAAACCCGAAAGGGCGATCCAGGCAAAAGTTAGGGATCAAAAGCGAGAGGCTGCAGTCTGAATATCTTTCACAAAGACCCCTATACGCCCTTGGCAGAACGGACAGATCAATCCAACCATTACCCTTCTGAAGTAAAGCATTGAGAGGATCGAGGATATGGGAATTGTAGCAATGTCAGTTTTAATGGAAATTCGAGCATTTCTCTTTGCCATTTTGCTTTTTGCATTTTATTTTCCTTTCGCAACTACCTCATTTAGGAGTTGCTTCCTTGTATAGAAGCCTATTCATAGGCATTCCATCAATAAAATGATCTTTTGATAAGAAGTGTTCTTTCCTGCTTTTCATTTTTTTCGCATGCGAGGTGTGATTTAATTCGTTATTAAACATTGCATTGAAAACATGGGGAATAATAATCACAAAATCAAAACGAAACATGATGTTACATAAACATAAAAGTGCTCTAAGGGGCACCATTTGCATCCAAACGTTGTTTTCTGTGCAGGTTGCAGGTTCTAGTCGTCATCCTGGCTTATGACATGCCACAAAGGTCGTCATCATCCCGCGTGAAAGTTCAAGCGTATAATTCATCAGTACTGGTAAGCACGAGACACCTGAAGAAATCCATGTCTCTCCCCTATACGGCAGACAAGGAAGTGTCCATCAGAACTCACATTTCCCTAAGCAGTATAGGATGTAAGGAAAGTCGAGCAATGTCACTTCCTCCCCAACAGAGTTATGTTCTAATCCTCCACACAGTTGCCAGTAATCTTTGGCACTACGAGGTTTTCAACGCCCACCCACAATGGCGTCTCAAGATCACAAGCAACGGACCCCAATGATCCTACTCTTCTGTCCCACCAAGGGCCTTTATTTGGTACTCTCTGCATATAGAATCCATTGCATGTAGCATTGCATCCTCGAAAGCGTAGCATATCCATTACAGTGGATCATTACGCCATAAAAACTCAAACATGCATACGGAACATAAGCCAGATAATAGGAGCCAATGTTGAATCAGAACAATGACCCATCCTCTCAAAGTTGTTACCTGTACAAACTTTGCCTGATATCTGCTATCATACTACAAACACTCTTAAGCTGTGGTGCCGATACGAGGTGTCCTCAATTCCTGACAAATCTCTGACACGAAGTCTTTCTGTTTTCCTCCTTCTGATGTCGAGGCGATGTTGAGTCGTAGGTCGCACGAGATCTATCCCCTTTTCGTCCTGGAGGTCGTACGAGATCTTCTCTTGATGTTGAGTCGTAGGTCGCACGAGATCTATCCCCTTTTCGTTCTGAAGGTCGTACGAGATCTCCTCTTGATGTTGAGTCGTAGGTCGCACGAGATCTGTCTCCTTTGGTCCTGTAGGTCGCACGAGATCTACTCTTCCCCCTGTTTTGAAGGTCGCACGAGGTCTTCTCCCGATGTCGAGTCGTAGATCGTACGAGATCTATATCTTCCTGTTTTCGAAGGTCGCACGAGGTCTTCTCCCAATGATAGGTCATAAGGTCGCACGAGATCTTTTCCCTACCTCTCCTGTTGTCGAGTCGATGTTGAGTCATAGATCGCACGAGATCTTCTCCCTTCTGTCCTGAAGATCGTACGAGATCCTCTCGTCGAGTCGATGTTGAGTCATAGATCGCACGAGATCTATTTCTTTTTTTTTTCCAGTTGTTATTTCATATAACATTCCTTTTGAGAACCTTGTATTGGCACCTCAGGCTACGTTACAAGCTATCACCCTTCTTCCAATTACTCACTGTAAATATGTCCATCAGAAAAACCAATTCCTCTCTTTCCCCAGCAGATATCAAAACAAAAACAAAGAATAGACATCACTCCATCTTTTCAGGACAAATTTCAGGTCTTTGATATTTAATCTTCTTCTACCTCGAATGTTCGAAAGGCTAACGCCAATCTCACCTTCAGGTTTAAGATGATTAAATAGGGGCAGCTGTCATACCCCAAATTTGTCCTACCCCCTTTACTTCTAACTGGCTTAGGCTTTGCATTCATGTACATGCATCACTTAGGTCATAATCCATACCCATGCATGCATACCATGGGTACTATTCAAAGGCTAGCAAGAGAAAACTCCATTGTAAAGAAGTTTGATCAGAGAATAAGAAAACAGAGGTAGAATCATGTGGCTCTATGTTCATTAAAGTCCTCCTGGATTGGGGTGTCTCTCTGCTTCAAATCAGGGCATTGATTGAAGAGTGCGAGCTTGCAAACCGTCTGGTTCTTTAAATCAAGGTTTCTTTGACCAAAGTCAACCAGTTGACTTTCTGGTCAACATTTAATCAGGAATGGCTTTTATGTGTGGAAAACTTCTCATGCTGACCTTGTGGAGGTGTTTGTGTGACTGGAATTAATTGGAGGAGATTTAATCAGGAATTTCATCAATAGTCGGAAAAATCAGAACAGTTGACTTTTGGGTCAAAATCGGGTCTATCCCTCAAATATTGACTTTCGGTGGAAAATCGATCGAGAAAAGTCAAAGAACGGATATAATCGGGAGTTTGACAAAAGTTGCCAAAAATAGAAAAAAATTAAAAGTGGAAAGTTTCATACTTAGAAAATTTTTTGGCTCTTAAAAGTTTGATGAGCAGTCCACTTCACCACCAGTTTACACGTGGCAAATGACATTATTTGGAGAAATTTCCCACATCAAAGTTGTTCCTCTCATGGAGGAGAACAACTTTGTAGTTGGACACTTTTTCATTTGAAGCTTGATTTAAGAGATACAATCCTTGGAAGTTTGGAAATCATCATGGGTTACAAGTCATAATTCAGGTCAAGGATCAAGTCATGCGTAGGCCTTTTGTCAAACACTTGGCGTGCCAAATGTCAAGCTGGTCCTTGAACTCTACGAAAACGCTATGAGTGCAACCAAGATATCATTCCACTCTGCTCCATATGCTCTTTCAAACAAGACAAGATTTGGATCAATTGGACATGTATTGAATTAAGTGTAAGCCTCCAAAGTCGCGTCCTCATAATGCCAAGATCATGCTTCTGGCCAGGCAGAAAACCAAGTCACGCGTGTGCATTTTGTCAAACATCTAGCGTGCCAATTTCAAGGTCAGTTTTAGGGCGCTATAAACTTCTATTGGGATCAAGTTTGGTGCCAAAACATTCCTTGCCATGTGCTCCATTCAAGGGACCAAACGTAACTGATTTCGGTCATATAATTAGTAAGATGCAAAGTCTCAAAGTCATGGCGTTGAAAACGGTGCGTGGGCAAGGCATCCGGCCAAAGGCTGAGTCTACACGCACGCGCAAGACCAGTTGCACGTCACCATGATTCCAAGCAGTTTTATGATCCCTCCAAGTGTTATTTCAATAACCTCCAAACACCAAAATCCTTTTATCCCATCTCCTCTTTGCAGTGATACTTAATTTGGAATAAATGGTGTCCTATAGAGAGAGATATGAGCACCCAAAGTGAGACCTGGACATGATCTTGTGGTTGCAACATAGAGGTCATTCACCAACATCTCCATGCAAATACTACACTGCAACAGCACCACACCATAACACATGCACCCCATGCTTACTATATAAAACGAAATCTTCACAAATCAAGGGAGGCTCTCATTTTTTTCTCACTTGCAAAAACTCTCTTTTTCTTCCTCCCTCGGTTCTCTCCCTCTCTTCACTTCTAACAGAAAGTTTGTTACACCCATAACAAACTTGTAACCACCACCTTCAACCACCACTCTCCACCACCATAGCTTCCAACCTTCACCGATCTTCACCACCACTGCAACCACGCTTCCATAACCAAACTTTCAGTCGCCTCCATCAACCTTCATCTTCCTCAATCAACCTCCCCCTCCACTCAACAACTTCACTCTCCATAACAACCACATGCGGAAAAGAAACTCTATCCCGTCCAAAGTTCAAGCATCATCATCACTTCATTCTTGTACCATCATCAACGATCGACGCTGCACCACACCATTTTCATCTTCATCGAGCAAGGAAGATAATTTTTGAGCTTATTTCTCAAAGATTCGTGCAACCAGCAGTGTTCGTCATCATCATCAAAGGATTACGGATTGGAAAGCAGCAGCTGCAGAGTTCTTTATTGTTGGTTCGAGAGCTTACTTCAGGTACGTAATTCCGATCCATCTCGGCATGATAGTAGCATAATGTGGTTCTGCTTTTCTTTGTGTTTTGATGCCTTGTTCATGTTCTGCGTGTACAAGTGAACCGAATGACGTGCATATGTGAAACTTTTGATGAATTCACTAGTTAAGATTTGGTTAGATGCGCTCAGCTAGGACGTTAGTTAGTTGTAACGAGAACGAAGCCCGGATTCGAGTTCACCATGGGAAATTGAGTAGGACAGTGGTGTTACTTCTGATTTCTAGAAGAGGATTGATGCGCCTCCGTCGTGAGGCTCGCCGGGGAAGACGATCGGAGTTCGTCTCCGGCGTCTGCTTTGTTTTCATTTCCGTTTCTGGCTGGCATACGTGGCAGAACACCATTAGCTTCTATTCCATGCATTATTCGTTTTTTGTCTTTTTGTAAATCATTTGCTCATGAGTTGTAGCGCTCTGATTGGTTGAATTTTTTTTTGTCTTGTAGTCACTTAAATTCACTATGCCCAGTTGATATCTGTTACGTTACATTTTAGTGCAAGACTATAATAATGCACATGCTGACACATTGAAAGTGAAATAATGCAAATAAAATAAATATGGATCAAATAGAAGTGAGAGCGCTGGGCCTCACGCGCTCTGGGCCTAGAACCTTTCTGGATCACACCCCTTCATTGCTGGTGTACACGTTTGTAATGTGGATCTGGGCCTGAACGCTAATGCTCCCCCCACCCCCTGAGTCAGGCCCGTGTTTTTGCCTATAACTAGTTTTGGTTCACATTGAAATTACTGACGCACCCCCTGCTGCTTAGATTTTAGATTTTAATTTTGTTTTCTTTTTTACTTTTACCTCACAATTCCAATTTTAACTCAAATAAAAAATGTATAAAAAATGACTTTAGGTATTTTAGAGTTTGTGAATAATTTTCATGGTTTTTGTTAATTTTCCTTAATTGTTTTAATCCTTTTAATAAATTTTTTTTACAATATGTTTGAATTGTTTTGTTTAATACTTCTTTTGTAAATAAATCTCTAATAGACTTAGGAATTATTTTTTTAGTCTCGATTTTTTGTATAGAATTATGTGTGCTTGTGAGTTCTCAATTTTATTCGTCGCATATTGATTTTCCTTTGCTTATTCCATGTATGGTTTTTTCCTATTAATAAATTGTATAGTTTTTTCATTTTAAATCCCTTGTATAGACAACTTATACTAGAATTTAGATATAGTTCCCTATTGCATTCTTTTCCTTTCCAACTTTTAAAATACTTAATAAATATCGATGAAGATCATACCGTTACTATATTTCATAGTAGGAAGGAAATGATTGGGGTGTAGGCCCCGATGTATGTTCTTTCCTACTTAGCGGAGAAGAAATGATTGAGGTGTGAAGCCTCGATGTATTTCTTAACCGTTGCTTAGAGAAACGATTATGGTGTAGGCCTCGATGTGCATTCTCTAAGTACTCACAAAATAACTCCTTTTTGTATTTCCTTTACTTAGCGGAGAAGAAATGATTGAGGTGTGAAGCCTCGATGTATTTCTTAACCGCTATTTAGAGAAACGATTGTGGCGTAGGCCTCGATGTGCGTTCTCTAAATATGCAAAACAAAACTCTTTTTGGTATGATCTAAGTCACAAAATTAAATCCCCTTAAAAAACACCAACCAAAAACACTTCAAAAAACACTAATAAATGGTCAGATTTAACACAAAGTAAGGAAGTGATGCGAGACCTTGTAGTGGGTTCTCGTCGTCATGGAATTACCCTTAAAAGATACAAACCAATTCTCTCTCTCTTCCCTCTTTTCTTAAGGGCATTGTTATCTCCGCTCCATTGCATCCTAGGCTGTCCCCTTGTGCAAGAGCGCGAGCGTTAACGCCGCCCAACTAAAAAACACAAAAACAAACAGAAAATCTTTAGCCGAACTACGGCGCTCTGATTCCTGAAAAGGATACGTAGGCATCAAGTCGCGGGGCTTGAACGAGCACACTTGTAAATATTCCTTCTTTTCCCCGTATTTCTTTTGCATTCATTCGCATTTAGACATAGACATAGTACACACCCTTTAGATAGAAACAAACATAGGTGGATACCATCGAGTACGATGGGCGTGAGGGGTGCTAATACCTTCCCCTCGCGTAACCGACTCCCGTACCTAGATTCTCTGGTTGCAAGACCCTGTTCCTTCCTTTGTTAGGTTTTCTGATATTCCTTTCCCTTATGGGATAAATATATTGGTGGCGACTCTGTTCATTTTTCGCGAGCGTGCGACAAGGACGAATTCATCGAAACTCCATGCCAATCATTTGAGGTGGTCTCCCCAGATGTCTCTACCACCAAGCATATTCCTGCTACTCCAACTACAACTATGGCTTCTCTCAAAGATGCCAAAGCCATGATTGAACAGGGTGATTGCACAGTATGGGGACAGCTTCCCGATATACCCTACAAGTCTGACAAGCTAGGCCTGGGCTATGATAGTGAAAATCAAAAGAATGATCAAAGTCCTCGTTCTGGAGGATTAATGTCACACTTCGTCAGCCAAGAAGTAAACGCTATTGAAGATGAAGGAGTGTTCTTGAACCATATCATTCAGCCATATCCAGATGAGATTCCACCCATTTCCATGGGAATGTGGGATGCTGTGGGAGAACCAAATGGCGGGTATAATTATCAGTATACCACACCTCAGAATTCTTATATTGCTATGGAAGACATTACCCCGACTGGATGGGGTGATCAAATTGGAAATGACGAAAGTTTCACAAGTCCCGTCACTGAGCAATATCAAAATCCACCCAAAGAAGTATGGGACACGTTAGGAGAACCCAGCGGCAAATATGACTATATGGTGAAATACTCCGCTCCTCCGAGCTCACAAATTGCTATGGAGGACATTGTCCCAACTGGATGGGATGAACATTACGATGACAATTTCGCTTTCGAAGAAGCCAGGGAAATACCAAATAACGAGGGTTGCTTTCTGTCAGCATACACTCCTCATCAAGATGCACAAGTCTCTATTCAAAACATCATCCCGACTGCATGGGACGGCCTTATCGAGCATCTCGCTCAGCCAACAGAGATATCTCAGCCTGGGCTCTCGTATCCAGCAGAGTATATCCCTTATCCCGAAGGATCACCGGCTCATTTTCCCACTAATGAAATCAATGCTGTGGAAGATGAAGAAGACAACTGCAACTGGAACAGCTGGATACTCCCTGCTCACAACAGTGGATTGAACAACTGTGTAACACGGTGAACTGACTTTTATTTTTATAAGCAACAATGTTGCGGTGAGCATGAGTCGCCACCGACTTTTATTTTGTCCAATTTTAGGAAAGGTAAAAAGTACAGAAAAAGACCTTTTTGAAAGAAAACGGGCTCGGGGGGTAAGTTATGAAAAGGGAAGGTGCAAGCACCCTTTTCATCCGTAGTTATCTACGGGCTCTTAACTTACTTAGCTCATGTTTGTTTGTTTTGAATTGAAAAGAAACATAAGGACTTTAGCGTAAATGCGTAGCCTTAGTTTTTTGAATTAGTAGTGAAAAGATGTCTTTTATTGAGCCAAGCAGTTTAAGAGAACTACCCTAATTACTTGGTCCTTTTCTATATTTTTTACAATTCCCAGGATCATCCGTACTATATAGAAGTAGGAAATCCTTGTTATATTGGACGTGCGGGTCAATCGAAGGGTCATCGGAGGTCGTTGAAAGCAACACGTAGAGGTACCTTTAGCAATATCAGAGGGACAATCATCTTTCGTTAGGCAACCATTCGAGGGACAAGATCATGTTTTTGTAGGCAGCAGTTCGAGGGTCATCGAGGGACCATGATCTTTGATGATTTTTGAATCGAGGGACATTTGCTATTGGCACCTCTATATTCGAGGGACACGACCATTATTTATTCATAAGGCAACCAAGAGGGGCGTACCCTAGAGGTAAGTGAGTGCAATTGATTTAGATTCGAATATTTTATCTGAGATTAGTGAGCTAGCGTTTGTTTAATTATCTTGCCATACAATCCTAAGCATACATCTAGCAGTTAAATATATACAGAAAATAAAGTGCGGAATGTAAAGGTTCCTACGCTATTACATGGCTTCGGGATGGGGATTACAATAAAAACTTGCAGAAAGTAAAACCTAATTTAAAACTATTACAACCAGGTACAGTTACATAATTAAAAAATATAGAAATAAAAGACAATATATACAAAAATTTGTAAAGGTTTGCAAAATGGTCAAATGCTCAAGATGGTACCTCGCAAAACAAAAACAAAAATGTTAGTATAATAGCATGGAATAATGATGATAAACAGCTAAAAATTACTGACAAATATTAAGAAATTAACAAAGGATATCTAAACAAAATATTAACCAAGATATATATTTTAGTATTTTTCATATTAAAAATCAAATCATATTACAATATTTTTTTGTATTTTTCAATCAACTAAAAGTTAACGCAAAAATTAAAATAGAACAAGAAACAAAAGAATGGGCTAAAAACAATAAACATGGAGGGTATGAAAGAACATGAATAATAAAAGAGTAGGGCCCAAACAAGAAGAGCCCAAATATATTGAAACTTAATTTTTAAAAGAAAAAAAAAAAAATAAAAACATTTACAAAAACCAAATAATATTATGTTTTTTTTTTAAAATAACAATTAAAAGTGAGGAGAGAAAAAGGGAACAAAATCGTTCCAACTCCCCTTAAGTGTCTCATAATTAAAAATAAAAAATAAAAACAACGAATAAGAATTAATTAAAAAAAAAATAAAATGAATGCAACCTTTCCAATTTGGTTAGTCAACTTCCTACTTTCTCTCATAATCAGTTTTTTCACTTCCCTAAACAAATTACATTTGTCCAATTTATTTAATTAATAAAAAAATAATAATTAAAGAAAAAAAGAATCAACATGTTACATGTCTTCTTCTTCTCAAATTGCAGAGAACACAACACAACACCTTTATTCTCTCCATTTCTTTTCCTTTATAGTTTTCCTTTCAAACAAGCTACAAACCAAACAAACAATGAAAATATGAAGTTAAATCACAGGGGAAAAACAAGTAAAGATCACAAATGGTGGATCGGAGGAGCTTCCGGTGGGCGCCTTTTCGCGACGGTGTTGCTTCGGTGCTTGATTGCTGCTCCCCGCCGAGATGGAGAGCGATCCTTTGTCGGATTCGCGTGGCTGCAAATCGGTCGGACGTAGCGGTTGCAGATCTGAAACCGGAGATGGCGGTGTCTGACGAAGTTCTCGGCCGTGGTTAACGATTCACCATCTAGTTGGTCTTTGTCGAAGTTCCATTTTCTTTGTTTTTTCCTTATAATTTTGTTCCTGTAAAACAAAACACAACAAATACAAAGAAACCAATAATAACTGTGGTATTAGTGAATGTTGATTTCTGTGAATGTTGAATGAAGATGATGATAAGAGTGTATGAGGTTTTTTTTCTTAAATTGGTGTGGTTGTTGCAATTTATTATGTGAGGAGTGTAGTAACAATGATGAAAAGGTTAGGGGAGAGGTTTATGATAGATAATAAGGATTATATACAAATGGTGGAAATTAGGATGGTATATATACAAATGATGGGTGTTATGCGAGAGGGAGGTAAATTGTGGATGAATTTGTGAATGACATTGGTGTAGGTAGAAGGTTAGAAATATGTTGTCATAATGCCGTCCTTTTTCCTCTGTTCTTATAGCCTCACAACAATGTCACAAATGGTATTGAACAGCAGATTAATTGAAATTATGAGTTTTGTCTATAATGTTTATTTTTTAATATTTGAAGATTTTTTGTCTGGTGGTTGTTTTGGTATGTTTGAGGATTTTGTCGTGTAAATGTTTTGGAAATAATTGGAAAGTCTTTTTTTTTTTTTTTGTTATTTTTGTGAATAAAATGGAAAAAATAAAAAATAAAAAATAGAAAAAAGCATGAAATAAAAAAACGAAAATTAATATTTAAATAAAATGAAAATGTTATTTTTGGTGATTTTTTTAATATAGGTAGAAATAAAATTAAAGCTAAGTTAGAAACAAATAAAAAGGAAAAATATCAGAAGTGGGTTTCGAACTCGCAACCTTATACTTGCAAACCTTACCTCCTTACCAATTGTGCTATATTACTTATTCGAAATAAAAAGCCAATTAAAAATATATTAAGCATCGGTAAGCATTTTGCTATTTATTAAAATATAATAATTTAAGAGTAAACTATTATATTTTAAAATAGACTTTAAATCGAATATTTATAAAATTCAGAATGTCAATGTAAATGAACCCGATATTTTATAAAAATCCAATTTTTGAAATAGTTTTAAATTTCTGAAAAGTGTGGGCAAATTTTGGGGTATGACAGCTGCCCCTGTTCAATCTTCTTAAACCTGAGGATGTAGATTGGCTTGTGTGCCTATCGGAATCTGAAGGTGGAAGAGGATTGAACACTAGAATACCCAGAAATTTGCCCTTGTTGATGGAGGGACTTTTGTATGAGATGGGCTTAAAGATGCCATCCGGAGGTTGACAGAGAACTGTCTGAGATGGGCTTAGAGATGCCACCTATCTGAGATGCTTGTCAGCAACCTGGGGGGTCATGCTTCCCATGGCGCGTATATGATAGATCTTCAGAATGTTTGGGGTTCAAGCTTCCAAACGTATATCTGGAATAGAGATTCATAGATGTTCGGGGTTCGAGCTTCCGAAACATCTACCATAGAGTTCAGATCAATCGGGGTTCAGGCTTTTGAAACATATCTGCCGTAGATTTCAGAACATCCGGGGTTCAGGCTTCCGGAACGTTTCTGTTGTAGAATTCAGATTATCCAGGGTTCAAGCTTCCGGAACATATCTGTTGTAGAATTCAGATCATTCGGGGTTCAAGCTTCCGAAACATATCTGCCATAGATTTCAGAACATCCGGGGTTCAGGCTTCCGGAATGTTTCTGTCGTAGAATTCAGATCATCCGGGGTACAAGCTTCCGGAACATATCTGCTGTAGAATTCAGATCATTCGGGGTTCAAGCTTCCGAAACATATCTAGCGTAGAATTCAGATCATTCGGGGTTCAAGCTTCCGAAACATATCTGGCGTAGATTTCAGAACATCCGGGGTTCAGGCTTCCGGAATGTTTCTGTCGTAGAATTCAGATTATCCGGGGTTCAAGCTTCCGGAACATAAAAATTCAGATCATTCGGGGTTCAAGCTTCCGAAACATATCTGTCGTAGATTTCAGAACATCCAGGGTTCAAGCTTCCGGACTGTTTCTGGCGTAGAATTCAGATTATCCGGGGTTCAAGCTTCCGGAACATAAAATTTCAGATTATTCGGGGTTCAAGCTTCCGAAACATATCTGTCGTAGATTTCAGATTATCCGAGGTTCAAGCTTCCGGAACATATCTGTTGTAGAATTCAGATCATTCGGGGTTCAAGCTTCCGAAACATATCTGCCGTAGATTTCAAAACATCCGGGGTTCATGCTTCCGGAACGTTTCTGTCATAGAATTCAGATTATTCGGGGTTCAAGCTTCCGAAACATGTCTGTTGAGAATCTGGGGTTCAAGCTTCCAGACTGTATATTTGATAGAAATTGATTTGTTGATGATATTTTCCTGTCCGGTTGGTCGACCTGAAAGGAAAAGTTAGCTTTATGCAATGTCAAGATGCATGTAATGCGTGGTGTAATGCAGTTCTCAAAACAAATGAGAATTTTGTATGTTATGCATGTATTTTCTATGAGGTATATGATGTATGCAAAATGTTGTTAATGACCACAGCAGATTGTAGCAGTGTTTTGCGGGGAAAATAAACCCCTGACTGTTCAGCGCCTTTGAGAGATTATTTGAACCTCGACTTGACTTCCCCAGATGAATTGGACAATAACATGTCATGCCCCTTGTAAATATTGGCGTTTTAGCCAACTGAGTCAGTCGTGGGAAATTTTTCTTGCTTTTCGGAGCATTATTGAAGCATGCCTGTCGGGAGGGCTTCATGAGATTTGTGATGTTATAAGCAACATGCCCAAGTATCATGAAATTAGGAACAATGCCCTTGATTAATCCGAGTCGGAGGTAATTTTCAACTATGCTTGGGTGAATGCCCCTGATTGTTCAACACTTCTGAGAGATTCTTTGAATCTTGACCTGATTGCCCCAGATTGACTGAACTATTACTCAACAAAGTATCCAACTGCTTTTGTGCCCCTGAAGGTGATCAGAATTTGAGATATTCTCGCTCAAACTCAACGGAGTTCTAAAGACAACTTGTCCCTTGAAAGGATTAAAATTTTCATCTGCAGTTCATGATGGAAGCTTTCTTGGTGTCAAGTACTTGTTCATATGCAAGAATGTTTATTATGAGAAATATAATTGTAATGCAAAGTTCATGTTTGTCTTGAAGTTTTAAAAAGGAAATTGTTGAAAAGATGTCGAAACATCGAAATTTTTTTTTTTTTTTTTGTGAAAGGTGGTGTGATACCAACTCAAGCATTTTAGCAGAAACTCCTAGGAGTCGGTTTACCGTATTCTCGTTTATAGTATGCTTTCGAATTAACCCTGTTTCAATTAGGACTTTTGAGGGTTGTAACGTGGCCAGGTTCACGTTTTTTTTTTAGAAAATAAGGATTTTTAGGCTCAAAATTTTATTGGTGCCCACCCCCTTCGTGATGTTCTCCAACCTAAGTTCAGTCTACTCGATGCGAACATTCATCCTTCAAGAGGAGTGTGAGACGATTGAGGAATCGATGAGGTATTTGGACATGGCAGTCACTTTACCTTTCATACTTTGTGTCTGATCACACGACTTGTTCTTTGAATTTATAGTCACACGACTCTTCCCTTTTGTTGAGGATCTTTTTTTTTTGTTTCCCTAACTTTTGCCTGGACAAATTCTTTTGAATTCTGATTTTGATGTCCAGCGGGATGCCCTAATTTCTGCCTTAGTCGCTGGTTTTCAAGTTTTTTTTTTTGACTTGGCGGGCTTTCTTTCTCTTTTTCTATTTGATTCATTTTTTCTCCTTTTTTCTTTTGAACAAGTCGTATGATCCTGAGACGTCTTTGATTTGTTATCATTGGAAAGATTGTGACTGCGTCATTTCTTGGTTGACGAGGGATAGTCGTTGTTGTACCGTCATATTTTGACCTCCTATTGTGCGAGAGATGACCATTGCGGTCTCGACTTTTTCTCAACCTTTTGAAGGATAACCATTTTTGTTTCCTTAGGTGCGAGCTCCTCCTGAATTTGGAACACCCAATCAGGTTAACTGAACACTACCCTGCCCCTAGGTTAAATTGAGGGTTTTTTCGTATAGAAAAGAAACTCCTACTTCAAGGCTCAAAGGGGTTGGCAAGGGATTAACTTCCTTATATCTCCAGTGTTTGGGAATTTGAAACAATGCCTGTACATCATCAACAGGGTTTTACTCGAAAGCACACCATTTGAGATTATTGGTATTATGCGTTCGTCATTCTCCCTTCAGAGTCATCACGCTTTATCATTGAAAGTTTGGTATCACAAGCAAATAAAACATATTAGAGCGAGAGCGAATGAATTTTTTCAAGACAAACACATCCAATGCATCGTTATTATAGTTCAAAAACAAACAAGTATTGCATATAGACAGTATTGAACAAGAACAAGAAAGATTACGCATGAAAATGCATGAGAAATTACGAATTGCCAATATTGAGGAGATTTTCTCCGTATGGACTTATTGCTTCAGAAGGTCCATTGAGTCGAAGGAGGACTTCAAATATGGCCTGCAGGTGTGAATATGATAGCCTTTGCATTAATCAGGTCTTGTACCTTATCTCGGACTGGTTGGCAATTATCGATCGACTGACCAAGTGCCCCCAGAGTGGAAAACAAACCAAGTGCTCGTATCTGAAACTGCAGATTACTTATAGGGAGGAGATTCCGACGAAGCCACAAAGGAGTTGTAAGTATCAAGCTTTAGGGATTTGAGGTAGGAAATGAGAAGCTCGTTGTCTGGAAACCTGTTATGCAATGATATGTATGCAAATGCATATGCAATGCTTTCAAGGATCTTTTTGGAACCCAATTTGCAACATTGACATGTAGTTGCAGTTTTGTTGAAGAACTTCGACTTCCGTCTTTGAACGTCCTTCTTTAAGAATCAGGCTCACCATATCCAGTGGGTCATAGCCTCTGATTCGGAATACCTCTGAATTTGAAGGTACATGGCTATAGGAAAATAAATTCTCTTGCCCCTTGATAGGTATGGTGCCTATAAACTGAAGACACATGGGTAGAGGAAAATAAATCCTCTTGCCCCTTGTTAGGAATCTGGCTCTTGAGGATGGCACCTGGAATTGCGCGCCCTAAATACTTGAGATCCTTGAAAAAGGTTAGTTAGGTGATGAGAACGAGTAAGTCCTATAAAGAGTTCAAGTTGTTAGTGTACACACAAATCCTGCAAGGAAACCAAAAAGTTAGGGTATAAACAAACCCTGCGAGGAAACCAAATGGTTAGGATATAAACAAATCCTGCGAGGAAACCAAGCGGTTAGGGGATAAACATATCCTGCAAGGAAACCAAAGGGTTAGCAGCACATACAAACAACTCACACAAGTGTCCTTAGGTTTAGAGGCTCGCATGAAGTTCATAGGTAAATACCCTCCCCACTGAAATTTAGTTGGTTCAACCTGTCCTAGATAAAGATCGGGTTCTAGGGTGCTCATATCCTTGATCTTTCTCGTGGGCATTGTCTCAACATAGCACTCAATCGGCCAGCCAAAAGCATCCCTTGAGTCCAATCTCAATGAGTGTAGCATCGAGTATCAACCGACTTCAGTCAGGAATCCAAAGCCAGCTATCTCGCTACTTCCTATAGGCCAAAGTCAAGTTCAACTAAGGTTCTAAGGGCGAATTAGTGCTTGTGACACCACGCGGTAGCCAAATGTCTCCTCGATCATATTCAAGGGCCACCAGGACAAACCAAAGCATCGCACTAACGGTGGCCACCAGTTCAACCATAACGATACATGTCGTACAGTTTCCCTGGTCTCATGCCACATACTTAAGGTACACTAGATCCGGGTGTAGGACCTTTCACACAATAACAAACCCAAGTAATTCCCTTAAAAATAAAGCATACAAACAAACAATTAAAAACATTTATAATGAACTAAGCCCTAAGGTAAACCCCTCTTAAAGAATCCCCAGCAGAGTCGCCAGTTCTGTAACACGGTGAACTGACTTTTATTTTTATAAGCAACAATGTTGCGGTGAGCATGAGTCGCCACCGACTTTTATTTTGTCCAATTTTAGGAAAGGTAAAAAGTACAGAAAAAGACCTTTTTGAAAGAAAACGGGCTCGGGGGGTAAGTTATGAAAAGGGAAGGTGCAAGCACCCTTTTCATCCGTAGTTATCTACGGGCTCTTAACTTGCTTAGCTCATGTTTGTTTGTTTTGAATTGAAAAGAAACATAAGGACTTTAGCGTAAATGCGTAGCCTTAGTTTTTTGAATTAGTAGTGAAAAGATGTCTTTTATTGAGCCAAGCAGTTTAAGAGAACTACCCTAATTACTTGGTCCTTTTCTATATTTTTTACAATTCCCAGGATCATCCGTACTATATAGAAGTAGGAAATCCTTGTTATATTGGACGTGCGGGTCAATCGAAGGGTCATCGGAGGTCGTTGAAAGCAACACGTAGAGGTACCTTTAGCAATATCAGAGGGACAATCATCTTTCGTTAGGCAACCATTCGAGGGACAAGATCATGTTTTTGTAGGCAGCAGTTCGAGGGTCATCGAGGGACCATGATCTTTGATGATTTTTGAATCGAGGGACATTTGCTATTGGCACCTCTATATTCGAGGGACACGACCATTATTTATTCATAAGGCAACCAAGAGGGGCGTACCCTAGAGGTAAGTGAGTGCAATTGATTTAGATTCGAATATTTTATCTGAGATTAGTGAGCTAGCGTTTGTTTAATTATCTTGCCATACAATCCTAAGCATACATCTAGCAGTTAAATATATACAGAAAATAAAGTGCGGAATGTAAAGGTTCCTACGCTATTACATGGCTTCGGGATGGGGATTACAATAAAAACTTGCAGAAAGTAAAACCTAATTTAAAACTATTACAACCAGGTACAGTTACATAATTAAAAAATATAGAAATAAAAGACAATATATACAAAAATTTGTAAAGGTTTGCAAAATGGTCAAATGCTCAAGATGGTACCTCGCAAAACAAAAACAAAAATGTTAGTATAATAGCATGGAATAATGATGATAAACAGCTAAAAATTACTGACAAATATTAAGAAATTAACAAAGGATATCTAAACAAAATATTAACCAAGATATATATTTTAGTATTTTTCATATTAAAAATCAAATCATATTACAATATTTTTTTGTATTTTTCAATCAACTAAAAGTTAACGCAAAAATTAAAATAGAACAAGAAACAAAAGAATGGGCTAAAAACAATAAACATGGAGGGTATGAAAGAACATGAATAATAAAAGAGTAGGGCCCAAACAAGAAGAGCCCAAATATATTGAAACTTAATTTTTAAAAGAAAAAAAAAAAAATAAAAACATTTACAAAAACCAAATAATATTATGTTTTTTTTTTAAAATAACAATTAAAAGTGAGGAGAGAAAAAGGGAACAAAATCGTTCCAACTCCCCTTAAGTGTCTCATAATTAAAAATAAAAAATAAAAACAACGAATAAGAATTAATTAAAAAAAAAATAAAATGAATGCAACCTTTCCAATTTGGTTAGTCAACTTCCTACTTTCTCTCATAATCAGTTTTTTCACTTCCCTAAACAAATTACATTTGTCCAATTTATTTAATTAATAAAAAAATAATAATTAAAGAAAAAAAGAATCAACATGTTACATGTCTTCTTCTTCTCAAATTGCAGAGAACACAACACAACACCTTTATTCTCTCCATTTCTTTTCCTTTATAGTTTTCCTTTCAAACAAGCTACAAACCAAACAAACAATGAAAATATGAAGTTAAATCACAGGGGAAAAACAAGTAAAGATCACAAATGGTGGATCGGAGGAGCTTCCGGTGGGCGCCTTTTCGCGACGGTGTTGCTTCGGTGCTTGATTGCTGCTCCCCGCCGAGATGGAGAGCGATCCTTTGTCGGATTCGCGTGGCTGCAAATCGGTCGGACGTAGCGGTTGCAGATCTGAAACCGGAGATGGCGGTGTCTGACGAAGTTCTCGGCCGTGGTTAACGATTCACCATCTAGTTGGTCTTTGTCGAAGTTCCATTTTCTTTGTTTTTTCCTTATAATTTTGTTCCTGTAAAACAAAACACAACAAATACAAAGAAACCAATAATAACTGTGGTATTAGTGAATGTTGATTTCTGTGAATGTTGAATGAAGATGATGATAAGAGTGTATGAGGTTTTTTTTCTTAAATTGGTGTGGTTGTTGCAATTTATTATGTGAGGAGTGTAGTAACAATGATGAAAAGGTTAGGGGAGAGGTTTATGATAGATAATAAGGATTATATACAAATGGTGGAAATTAGGATGGTATATATACAAATGATGGGTGTTATGCGAGAGGGAGGTAAATTGTGGATGAATTTGTGAATGACATTGGTGTAGGTAGAAGGTTAGAAATATGTTGTCATAATGCCGTCCTTTTTCCTCTGTTCTTATAGCCTCACAACAATGTCACAAATGGTATTGAACAGCAGATTAATTGAAATTATGAGTTTTGTCTATAATGTTTATTTTTTAATATTTGAAGATTTTTTGTCTGGTGGTTGTTTTGGTATGTTTGAGGATTTTGTCGTGTAAATGTTTTGGAAATAATTGGAAAGTCTTTTTTTTTTTTTTTGTTATTTTTGTGAATAAAATGGAAAAAATAAAAAATAAAAAATAGAAAAAAGCATGAAATAAAAAAACGAAAATTAATATTTAAATAAAATGAAAATGTTATTTTTGGTGATTTTTTTAATATAGGTAGAAATAAAATTAAAGCTAAGTTAGAAACAAATAAAAAGGAAAAATATCAGAAGTGGGTTTCGAACTCGCAACCTTATACTTGCAAACCTTACCTCCTTACCAATTGTGCTATATTACTTATTCGAAATAAAAAGCCAATTAAAAATATATTAAGCATCGGTAAGCATTTTGCTATTTATTAAAATATAATAATTTAAGAGTAAACTATTATATTTTAAAATAGACTTTAAATCGAATATTTATAAAATTCAGAATGTCAATGTAAATGAACCCGATATTTTATAAAAATCCAATTTTTGAAATAGTTTTAAATTTCTGAAAAGTGTGGGCAAATTTTGGGGTATGACAAACTGGAAAGCTGAGGATGTGATCTCCTTTGTCCAGGAGTAAATGCCATTTCATGTTTTCTTTGTGTATATTGTGCAAAGATAAAAATGGTTCCTGAACAATCGAACCATGAGCTTGAAAGCCGTGTGCCTTAGCACACTGGTCCTTCTATAAGGGCTTATCATATCATGATCATGTGCATTCAATAAAATCATGGGACGCTTGCATATTTAAATTTTGTGATCCTTTTTCTTTCTTTCTTCGCTTTCTAATAGCTATGTTTTTTCTTCACACACACTCACATAATTAACATGCAGATTCACATACACTCTGGATCCAGTCAACAACGATTTTGCTATTGCCCGTCATGACTTTGAAAGTCCGATCTACCAAACTGAGGACGAAAGTGAGGAAGATTGTGAAGTGCCAAGAGAACTTGCAAGGCTGCTAGAACAAGAAAACAAGGCCATACAGCCTCACGAGGAGCCAATTGAGGTCATCAACTTGGGCAGCAAAGAAAAGAAAGAAGTCAAAATAGGGGCTGATTTAGAACACAGCGTCAAGCAAAGACTGATTCAAATGCTGCGAGACTACGTCGAGATATTCGCCTGGTCCTATGAGGATATGCCAGGCCTTGACACGGACATCGTAGTTCATCGCCTGCCAATCAAAGAAGGTAGCACTCCAGTCAAACAGAAACTACGAAGGAGTAGGCCTGATATGTCAAAAAAGATCAAAGACGAGGTTGAAAAACAGTTCAATGCCGGATTCCTAAAAGTTGTAAGTTATCCTCCTTGGATAGCTAACATCGTGCCTGTACCTAAAAAAGGACGGGAAAGTCAGAATGTGCGTGGACTACAGAGATCTGAACCGGGCAAGCCCCAAAGATAATTTCCCTTTACCACACATCGATGTACTGGTTGACAATACCGCACAATGCAAGGTATTCTCCTTTATGGACGGATTCTCAGGGTACAATCAAATCAAGATGACACCCGAAGACATGGAAAAAACAACCTTCACAACACCCTGGGGAACCTTTTGTTACAAAGTAATGCCCTTTGGTCTGAAAAACGCAGGAGCAACCTATCAACGTGCAATGGTAGCGCTATTTCATGATATGATTCATCAAGAAATAGAGGTGTATGTCGATGGCATGATTGCAAAATCCAACACCGAGGAAGAACATTTGGGTCATTTACACAAGTTGTTTGACAGACTCAAGAAATACAAGTTGCGACTGAACCCAAATAAGTGTACCTTTGGAGTAAGATCCGGCAAACTCTTAGGTTTCATCGTCAGCAGCAAAGGTATTGAGGTTGATCCCGCCAAGGTTAAAGCCATTCAAGAAATGCCTATACCTCGTACTGAGAAACAAGTCAGAGGATTCTTGGGACGTCTAAATTACATCGCCCGATTTATTGCCCACATGACTACTACTTGTGTGCCGATCTTCAAACTGTTGAAGAAAGATCAAGTGGAAAGGTGGAATGACAAATGCTAGTTAGCCTTTGACAAAATCAAAGAATATCTCCAAAAACCTCCAATCTTGTTGCCACCTGTGGAAGGCAGACCTCTGATAATGTACCTAACTGTGTTAGAAGACTCAATGGGGTGTGTACTAGGACAACATGACGAATCCGGCCGAAAGGAGCACGCAATCTACTATCTTAGCAAAAAGTTTACCGATTGTGAAACAAGATACTCACTACTCGAAAAAACTTGTTGTGCCTTAGCTTGGGCAGCTCGCCGGCTAAGACAGTACATGCTAAATCACACCACTTTCCTAATCTCCAAGATGGATCCCATCAAATACGTGTTCGAAAAACCTGCTCTCTCTGGAAGAATAGCGAGATGGCAAATGATCTTAACAGAATATGACATTCAATACACTTCACAAAAAGCAATCAAAGGAAGTGTGGTAGCTGATCATCTGGCTCATCAAGCAGTGGATGATTATCAAGCATTGAACTTTGACTTCCCAGACGAAGACATTATGCTAGTCAATGACTACAAACAACCAGGACCAGAAGAAGGACCCGAGCCAGGATCCTGGTGGACTATGGTTTTTGACGGAGCTTCTAATGCACTTGGCAATGGCATCGGAGCTGTGATCATTTCCCCCGCAGGAAGTTACACACCGTTTACTGCCAGATTATGCTTCAATTGCACTAACAATATAGCCGAATACGAAGCATGTATTCTGGGTCTTAAAGCTGCCATCGATCTAAGAATCAAATTCCTGGAAGTCTACGGAGACTCGGCCTTAGTAATCTACCAAGTCAAAAAGGAATGGGACACGAAGCACCCGAATCTAATTCCTTACAAAGAATATGTGCTGAGTTTGATTCCTTACTTCGAAGAAATCACTTTCGAACACATCCCACGCGAGGAAAATCAACTAGCTGATGCTTTAGCTACCATGTCATCCATGTTCAAAGTCAGGTGGGACAACGAGGCGCCTATGATCACCATTTACAGGCAAGATGAACCATCCTATTGCAATGAGATCAATACCGAAGGAACTGAGGAAAAACCATGGTTCCATGAAGTAAAAAGATATCTCGAAGCTCAGGAGTACCCTAAAGGGGCATCCATTAACGACAGAAAGTTTCTAAGGAGGTTTGATGCCAAATTCTTTCTAAGCAATGGAACCTTATACAAACGCAACCATGACTCGACTTTACTTCGCTGTGTAAACAAGAAGGAAGCAGAACAGATCATGGAAGAAATACACAATGGTGCCTTCGGTACTCATTCCAGTGGACATACAATGGCTAAAAAGATCCTGAGAGCAGGTTATTACTGGTCTACCATGGAAACAGACTGCCATCATCACTCCCGAACATGTCACAAATGCCAGATATATGCTGACAAAGTACATGTACCTCCAGTTCCATTAAGCGTCCTGATGGCTCCTTGGCCTTTTGCGATGTGGGGTATTGATATGATTGGAGAAATCAAACCTACTGCCTCCAACGGACATCGCTTTATCCTGGTCGCTATTGACTACTTCACAAAGTGGGTAGAAGCAGCTTCATTTGCTTCTGTCACCAAAAATGTGGTGGCCCGGTTCATCAAAAACAATCTCATTTGTCGGTACGGTATCCCTGAACGGATTATCACGGACAATGGCACAAATCTAAACAACAGAATGATTACTGAACTTTGCACACAGTTCAAGATCAAGCATCATAATTCTTCTCCATATCGACCAAAGATGAACGGCGCGGTGGAAGCTGCCAACAAGAACATCAAGAAAATCATACAAAAAATGACAGTAACCTACAAAGACTGGCATGAGATGTTGCCTTTTGCCCTTCATGGTTATCGCACATCTGCGCGTACTTCAACAGGGGCAACTCCATTCTCCTTAGTCTATGGTATGGAGGCAGTTCTTCCAATTGAAATTCAGATTCCTTCCCTAAGGATTATGAAAGAAGCCAATCTAGACGAAGACGATTGGATTCAAACACGGTTGGACCAGATAAACTTGATTGATGAGAAAAGGCTCGCAGCTATTTGTCATGGTCAGCTATACCAAAAGCGTATGATCAAAGCCTTCAACAAAAAAGTCAAAAGTCAAGCATACCAAACTGGTGGCTTGGTTGTCAAACGCATCATCTTACCACAAGGTGATCCCAGAGGCAAATGGACTCCCACCTACGAGGGACCATTCATAATCAAGAAAATATTCTCCGGCGGCGCCATGTTGCTTACCACCATGGATGGTGAGGATTTCCCGCACCCTGTGAATGCTGACATAGTCAAAAAATACTTCTCTTAAAAAGAAAAAAAAACAGCTCGCTAAGTTGAAAACCTGAAAGGGCAACTTAGGCAAAAAAATGAGCGTCTCGGTGGATTGAAAACCCGAAAGGGCGGTCCAGGCAAAAATTAGAGACTAAACAAATACTATCCCGGTAGGCTGAAAACCTGAAAGGGCGGCCTAGGCAAAAGTTAGGGAATGAAGCATACAACAGTGTTCCGTTCAGCTGCCTACTCACCATCAAGATTCAACACCTCAAAAGACACCGATCAGCCCAATCACTTTCTTCCAACAAGTGAGGGATGAGATGCTCGAAGACAGATTGGCAATAGCAGAGTTGAAACTTGACTGGATCGTTTTCACATAGCTATTTATCTCTATAAATATTTTCCAAAACTTTCTGACAGTTTCCTACTTCTAGGATTGTTGTCTCCCTGTGCTAACCAGCCTATCATGGCTCTTTTTCAAAAAAAAATCAATGCAGCTTAGGCTCAAAAATCACTATTTTCACTTTTTGTGTTTTAAATACGTAAGCGTCCCAATGATAATTTTGAATGAACATGTGCATTTGAATATGATTGATGTTTACCAGGAAAAACAGGAATAGCATTCAGGAAATGTCCCAATTATCTGGACATCATCCCATCAGAAGAAAATCCCCAAGAGAAGCGCATTTCTCAGCAAATTCCTCAAAAAGATTTTCTCTTCAAAAGAAGTCTTATCCCCCAGCAGGGTTGTTCCAGATTACTATCTTCAGAAGGTGTGATCCCCGCACCCGGACTTGGTCAGATAGTGCATCGGAGGATTATGCATCTTCCTCATTCCCATTTGAAAGGGCATCAGAACTTCCAGCTACCTTTCATTCTCAAGAGATATTCAAAGATCCTTCAACAGAATACCAGGATTCTCATAGAATTTCCCCAGCCGAGGGTACTCAAACAAGACAAAAGATCATCAGCGATCACAATATAGTCATATCCAGATGACTGGCGGAAATTTATTTTCCCAACTAAAAGCTTGACATCTCACATTCACATTCACATATTCACATCCATACATCATACATCATACATCATACATCATACATCATGCATCATGCGCATATTCATACGCATATTCATACACAACATCACATGCATATTTCTCCGGGAATATCTCACATTTACATGCTTCATAAACATTGCATATCACTAACTTGATTTTTCAGGTAGACGGATATCTTCAACAAAGATGTTCTCAATCACATGCAGTGTTCACCTGAATTCCATGAACGGTTCTCTCAGATATAATCAAGCCGAAGATTCATTCTGATCATTAACCAACTCAAAAAAAAAGGACATCACAGATCTAAAGTTGATACCTCAGACGGTTCAAGAATGATCTAACCTCGCAGATCTAAAGTTGATACCTCAGACGGTTCCAGAACGATCTAGCATTGCAGATCTAAAGCGATACCTCAGACGGTTCCAAAACGATCTAACATTGCAGTCTAAAGTGATACCTCAGACGGTTCCAGAACGATCTAACCTCACAGATCTAAAGTTGATACCTCAGACGGTTCCAGAACGATCTAGCATTGCAGATCTAAAGCGATACCTCAGACGGTTCCAAAACGATCTAACATTGCAGATCTAAAGCGATACCCCAGACGGTTCCAGAACGATCTAGCATCAAAGATCTAAAGCGATACCTCAGACGGTTCCAGAACGATTTAACTTTGCAGATCTAAAGCGATACCTTAGACGGTTCCACAATGATCAACTTCCAAAATCTAAATCGGAAAAACTTTGGACAAGTTCCGTAACGATTATCTTCCAAGACTTAAAGCGGTAACCTTGGACGGTTCCGAAACAGTCAACACAAAGACTTTCAAATCCTTCATCAAGATATAATCAATGGATTCATTCCCATGAACAAACCATCAACACATTTACCAGGTGGCATCTGAAAGCCCATCTCAGGTAATGTGTCAATCTGCCAACAACATTTCACAGATGACATTCAAATGCAACTTCCAACATCTCTTCTGATCAAGGTAAGTGCAAATTTTCAGGGCATCTAAATATTCAATCATCTTCTACCTTCAGATTTCAGACAATCTCTTCAGGTTTAAGAAGATTGAATAGGGGCAACTGTTATACCCCAAAATTTGCCCACATCTTTTTTCAAGAAAACTCCAATCTGAAAATTAAGAGTCTCATATAATTATGGATTATTTCAACAAATATCCTAACATATGAAACACTTAGTTTTCAGAATTTTTCTTATACAGTAATTTGGCTTGCAGTTGAATTTATTCTTACGCAAACGCCAAATACTGTTTATTACTTCACACATGCTATTTATTTATTTACAGATAAATAGTACTGACACAATTGGTACAGAGTTAAATCTTTTTGCAGGCGCAGAATCAGGAAACTCAGACTGTACTGGTAACAAGTAGATTATTATTATCTTTTGTTTCCCACTAATTTTTGTACTATATTCCATTATTTTCAAAAATCTTTTCAAATCTCTTTTTCAAAAATCAAATCTCTCTTTTCCCAACACTATCATACTCTTTCTTTCAAATCTTACTTCCACTCAAATTTTCCTTTTGTACGGAATCACATCATTCCCCAACGTCTCTATCCTTCTTTCCATTCTATAAATACCTCCCATTTTCTTCCATAAAATCTCACATCAAATTCTAACTCATCTTTCAAATTCCTACCTCATATCTATTTTCTCTTCTTCCCTGACAAAAATGGCAAAGTAGATAGAGACACTGTTTCTTACAGTCATCACCATTGCTACGGTGATCATGACTTTCTTCTGCCTGCATAGTCCTGAAGAGTGTGGACCTGCAATGGTTGCACTCCCAATCATCTACATGTTATTGTTCATAGCATGGGTCATTAACCGTCATTCTTAAAATTTGCCGTATTTCTTATTTCTTAAATGTACCGTTTATTCGTCGTACTGTTCAATATAGTATGTAATACTTGTACTGTCAGTATTAAATGTTGTACTATTTGTCATAATATTGCTTAATTACTAAGATAATATTTTGTGTGTTTTCTGCCAGTCAAATATTCCTATTTCTGTGCATTAAATGATTTTCAGGGTTATTATCGGTAATTTTGCCCGCATACCGTAAATATTAGTTATTTATTATGTCTGTGTTTTTAACAAGTCATGTAAATAACTTTCATTTTTCACATAAAACAAAAACAACAAAAAAGAAAATTAACTTTGACTGTTGATTTTTCACTCTAACTGCTACGTCAATACCTGAACAGTCAGTTGACAGCCAAACTGCTGGCAGTACAATTCTCAGTGTTTTGTACCATCAATCAAATCAATCTTTCACAATTCAAAATTCCAAGATCTTTGTGCTAGAAGTCTTCTGAATATCACGCGATTAGCAGAGACTCAACACTGCACAAAAATCAGGTACCCTTAACTGTCTCCTACATAAACAGTCCCTGACTAGGGTTTTCTTGTTTTTACAGGAGAAACAAGTTTTTGAGAGCTCAAATGGATTCCATACACATCCATATATCTCAAAGTACCATCATACAAATTTTCAAACTTCAATTCACTCAGACGCACCGTCAGCAGCTCAAACAGTCAACAGACGACCCGTTTGACCAAAAAAGTCAACAGACAGTCAGAAATGAAATTTTTTGTCAAAGTCCATATTTTGTCAAAGGATTCATCATTTAATCATTGGATGATCATAATTCATCAAGGAAAGATCAAAAATCAACAAAACCCTAAGATTCAAAATTAGGGTTTTTGCCTGAAAAGTCAACTCAACTTTGACTGATCATAACTCTCTCATCCTTCATCCAAAAAATTCAAACTAAAGCTTGTTTTGAAGGAAATTCAATTATCTTTCAAATTCCATTGATCCCATGGTCATTGGATTCACCATTTGAAAAATATGATCAAAGACATTACAGGTCATTTTCAAAGTCAACAAAAAGACACTTTTTTCAAAAGGACACACAAGGAGCATCAAAAATCATTTTGACATGAGACCAAAGGCATTGGTTAGAGGACTCTTTGAGGTTTCCAAAAAGTGCAAGAACTCCTTCATATGACAAAAATTGAGGGATTTACACCTTGTTGAAGTTGGCTAAATTTTGGGAAAATGCATGAAATCAACATTGCTCAAAAATGTCTTTTTTCCAATTGGGGCCAAGTTTTCAGCATTCAAACATCTTTGCCATGTTATTATGGGCCTCCCACGACCAAGACTAAGCCCACACCATTTTTATTCATTTTTTGCTTGATTTTATCTTATTTTAAGATTAAAATTAAAAGGAAAATGGATGGATAAATGGTAGCTTAACTTCCAAGCATGACTCACCCAAGGAATCTTCATCTTTCTGCAGAGAATTGAAGAGCAAGGCAGGTGCATTGAAGACAAGAAGACTTGGTCAATAATTCAAAGCTTTCTTAATATAAAAAATGCAAGAATTCCACAAAGGCAACTAAGATGCTTCTTAGCTTCAATTCTAAGCACTCAATGCTTATATATAGACTATCATACTTCAGTAACAAAGGGAGAACGAATTCAGTAGCATTCATAAGCATATAGCACTCTTGTAACAACTTGTAATTTTCAAAGAAACTTGGAATTCAAATTTTAAGTTTCAGTCCATTTCAATACAAAATAAATATTCAAACACCTTCCTTGAACATCAATAAACGTATCCCAATCAATTGCAAGCCTTGAAGCTCACTAAATCGAGCTATACAGGTCATAATTTGTTCAAACCTAAATCAACTTGTATCTGGTTATTCACACATGCTTAGCAAGATGTAGACATATAATTAAGTTTGGTTTGAGGTGTAGATCATTTCTGGAAACTTAATTGGAGTTTGAACACGTATACACGAAACTACCATTTTAGGGTTCTTCATCTCAAAATTAGGGCTTTCTGAAATAGGCAAAATTAGAGGTCCTAAGTAGTACCATTAGGTTCGTATGGATCAGACGAGTTGAATGGTACCATCGCGCCAAATTTCTTTGCACGTTTACCCCTATTCGTTATTTTGCAGGTCTGAAGCTCATCAATTACAGCGCTCTTTCATAAAAGCGCTGTAAAAGGCCCTAGCGAGAGGTTGAAGATGATGAGGTGTCCCCACCTCATTGGACAGCCAGCGCGCGTACTTTTTAAAATTTCCTCTAATTCTGTGCTTTGCAGGTGTACTGATCACCACGTGCCACAATTTCTGGACCATCTGATCTCATTTAATGAATCATCCAACGCGCCAGATCAAACAATCCTTATCATGGACCCTCAATCCAACCACACATGATCAGTATCCTTTTTATTTCTATTTTATTTTAATTTCTTTGTTAAATTAATTAAAAAATAACTTTTAAAAATCCAAAAAATACACAAAATATTTTTAGACTTCTAAAATAATATATTATTTTCTGAAATAAAAATATTTTATTTTCCTTCAAAATTTCAATATTTTGCATAATTAATTAGTATATATTTATATATTTGCTTTTTAATTATTCTAACCAATCAAAAAATCATAAAAAAATTGTTCTTTATATAAAATATTGTTTATATATTATAAACTAATTTTGTACATATTTTGAATAATTTTATCTTTAAGTTTTAATTATTTGTATAATTATTTGCATAATTATGTTTTAATTAACTTAAATCTATTTCAAATCAATTCCAAAAAATTCCAAAAAAAATTAGTTTTGTTTTAAAATTAATTGACAAATATTTTGTACATATTTTAAACTTAATTTCTAGGTTTAAATCTATTTTCATCTTTTTTCTTCATTTTAATTTAATTAATCATGCATTAATTATAATTAAAATAAATCATAAAAAATCCAAAAACATGCCTTTTATTTTTCTTGCAATTTACATTCCTAGATACATGTATAGGATGTCAAATTCATGTAAATAGGCTAGTTTACATTTCCTGCACAATCGATGTAATAGCGTAGATTTACTTTCCGCACTTTACATTTCCGCATTTTAATTTCCAGCAAATATAAACTGCGTGTATGTCAAAGATAAAATTGAACCGTTAGATCACTAACTTCAAAGATAAAATATCTGAATACAAACACAATCACACTTGCACCTTTTAAGGTAATCCCTTCTTATTCTTTTCAAAATCAAAGTCAAAATTCTACTGTTTCGAGTACAAAATCGAACCTTTTGTTTATATTCGGTGAAAGGATAGATTTTTAAAGGAAATAAGGATAAAGACCTTACAACTCAAGGTAGACCTCCTAGTTTGCTTGCTCAAATCAAAACAAACAAAATTCTCATACACTGTTGTTTTTCAAAACAAAACTTTCCAAAAAGACAATATTTTGTATACATCCAAACACGGATCATTACAAAGTTAACGTTCTTTTCAAAACATCTTTCGAAAGATAAACAAGCATTTTGTATACATTCACACACGGATCATTACAAAATTCAATTTACAAAGGTATTTGAAACCACATATGAGCAATTTCAGAGCAATTGAAAAGTCATCGAAAAACAAGTGAGCTAAGCAAACTTAAGAGCCCATGGATAACCATGGATACAAAGGGTGCTAACACCTTCCCTTTGTATAACCTACCCCCTTACCCAGAATTTCTTAAAGGTCTTTTTTCTGTTTCTTTTATAAACCTTTCCTTAATTGGATAAAATAAAAGGTCGGTGGCGACTCTGTGAATTTTCAAAAATGCGAAAGCATTAAGCGATAAAAAAGAGTCAGTTCACGTATCTCTACAGAACAGAGGTATGGCCCGGAATTAAAAAACGGAGGTCCACAGACACGATAGAGGTATTCCATCACTAGCACATATAGGAGTGGCGACACCGGGTATCCTTGTCTTAAACCCCATTTGGCTAGAAGAATTCTTGAAGGCAATCCATTGATGGAGAACCTATAAATCACTATAGTGGCACATGCCATAATCCACCTGATGAACTTTTGGGGGAAGCCAAACTCCGTCATGATTTGATTAAGAGGCTCCTACTCCATAGTAGCGTACGCTTTTTGGATATCCATTTGTACCATACAACAGGGAGAAACACTCTTTCTATTGTATCCTCTAACAAGATTATGAGCCATCAAGATGTTATCATGTATGATTCTACCAGGGATGAACGCCGACTAGTTATCATTTATAATTGTACCAATAACTTTCCCAAGCCTGACAGTGAGAACTTTAGATATTACCTTGTAAACAACAGTACAACACGCAATGGGCCTCATGTCCTTGATTGTGGTAGCTTCGGGAGATTTAGGGATTAAGGTAATCAAGGAGAAGTAAAAGGCCTTCAACATAGTACATGTGGTAAAAAACTCCAAAAAAACATCAATGACATATTTTCTAACAATGGGCCAAGCTGACTTGAAAAAGAAGGATTTGTATCCATCAACCCCCAGGGGATTTCGTGTTCCCAATGCTAGATAATGCCTCGCAAATTTCTTTCTCCTCAATAGGTCAAATAAGGGAGCGTGATAGCTCTGTAGATAAAGTTTTAACCATTCTTATGGTCCAAACCATATACCTCCATGTGGATGAATTGTTCAGCACTGTTCATAATCTCCACCCTCACCTCATTGCTCTACCACATGATCCAAATCCTGTCGGTGTTATTATGATAGTAGTTGTACGCATACTTCCAATTGTGGCCAAAATTCTTCCAAATCCTGTCAGCATTATGTTTCTTTACTCTTGTTTCTAAAAGAGCAACAATAGGCACGTGAAAATTTGAGAGATAGGAGCCAATCACTCTGTGCCTAGCATTCTTGTTCAGGCCCTTAACATTCCATGTAGCAATCATGGAACATGGAGATCCCCTGTTAGACATTATCCAATCCTAAGGGGTGAGAAACTATTTTAAAATCTGTTGTCACTCTTGTTTTTAGGTGTACTACTAACTTGATGCTTCCCCTTATCTCCCTTGCTTAAAGTAATTATTGTCCATTCCTCTACAGGATTTCCACTTGTGCTTGTACCTTCTTCACCCTTGTCTATCACAGGTGGTTGGTCATCTATGTTTCCTGTGCCTTCAATTGTTGTGTTTATCAGTGGCTTCCATACCTTTGTTGTCTTTTGTTTTTGTGCATGGCCATGCTTTATAGCAGAGCAGTCATGACCAATTCTCAGGCATGTTTGGCAATACAAAGGTCTTCATTCGTACTCAATAAGCTGCTCCAAAGTTCTACCATTGTGATCCTTCATGCAGACTTTATCCCTTAGCTTTTGTGTTATGTCGACTTCTACAAGTACTCTGGCATAAGAGATATGAAGCTTCTTGGTAGAACACTCATCAACCATGATGGTTTTTCCTACTGCACTAGCAATCTTTGAGATGCTTCCCTGCCACATTATTCTCCTCAATGCTAATTTCAATATCCCCGTTGACGCCCCTTTTTACCACGATCATCAAAATCCTAGCGGAGCACGACGTAAATTTTATATACTTTAGTATAATTTAATATTAATTATGTCACTACTACAAAAATACCTTTTAAGCAAGGTTTCTTAAGTCGGTTTTCAAGCAACATGACCTAAAAAGGATGCAGTGGAAAATTTGTAATTATTTTTAACATTGTTAAATCGGCTCTTTGTTTGGGACACTTAACATTGATTATACAAATAAGAGTTTAATGATTATGCACTGACAGTGTAAAAAATGTTTTACACTGTCATCCAATTAGAATATAACTTTCTGTCATGTCATACAAGTTTTCTTAAATTTTCAGTTTGACTTGTCCTGATTCACGATCGTCATTGATTGACAGTGTAAAACTATTTTGCACTGTCAGTGCATATCTTTTTTTTCCAAATAAAAAATAAAAAAGAAAATAATTGTAGCATAACTCAGAGGTTTTTATATTTATTAAAAAAAATTAAAATAGAATATGTGAAACTCATATAGTCTCCAACCTTAATCTTTCCGTTTTTTACCTTCGCTTCCCGTTATCTTCACACGGGGCTCGCTAAAGCTCATTCCTCCCAATTGTTATGCGTAATCAATGGTGGGTTATGAATGCAGGTCAAGATTAATGGTAGATAGTTTCATTCTAGCCGTGTGTTTCCTTGACATAGCTTCTCGGGCGTTTGTTCTCTTGTTGTGTATAACTCCCTGATTCAGTTGCAGCCTTATAATTTTTCTCTCTGGAATCAAGTGAGCCTCTATGTTGTGGGTCCCACATGACGTTGTTGTCTTTGGTCTTAAGGGGCAGTTCTTTCTTTAAGGTTTTTTTTTGACAAAAACAAACTTAACGACTTTCATTCATCAAACAACGTTCAATACAAGGAGGTATCATATTAAGGAAACTACGCCTAGTCCAAGAATTGGCCGCCTTAGCTAACAAATGGGCAACCGAATTCGCTTGGCGCTTAATGAACTTTACCTCAAAGTTCGGAAATAAATGTAACAAATGCTGAATAGACTTAATGATAAAACTAAATTCAGAAGAGCCGACATATTTTTCTTTAAGAGAATTGACGACCGTTTGGCTATCACTTTCAAAGATAACATGCGAAAATTGGGATGAGATGGCATGATAAATTGCTTCCTTCAACGCCATGGCCTCAGCTTCCAGGACAGAAAAAGACCCGCATCCCAAGAAACACCTGCTCTGATGAATCTCCCAAGAGGATCTCTAAAGCACCACCCTCTGCTAGTAGTACCACAAACATTATTATAACCTGCATCAACATTGCATTTCACTTGATTTATCAAAGGCGGAATCCAAGTCATAGAACTATTAATAGAATCATCTACTGTATGTTCCTTTCTGGCTAGGAACCAATCGTGCCAGTTGTGGTAGGCTTGTAACCCAATTCTAATAGCATCTTCTCGAGTATCTTGCCAAACCACATTATTTCTACTCATCCAAAGGACCTCAAGCATAACTGCAAATCTACCCGCCTCCCTATGATCCTCCCGGCCACAGACATCAAAAATCAAAGACTTAGCATCATGGAAGGAATGTAAACGGGGGTCGATTAAAGAAGACAAACCTGCTGCCCGCCAACTATGAGAAGTAGAAACACATCCGAAAAAGACATGCCAATCATCTTCATCTTCTAAATCGCACCACGGACAAAGAGATGAACAATTAACATGATGTTGTTGCAACTTAGAACGAGTCGAGAGACAACCCCTACAGATTCTCCATAACAAATGTTTAGCTCTAGGAGGCGCAGAAATGTTCCACAAACTCTTCCAATTACCCTCAACAGCATGATGCATAGTACCCGCTTTGCATTCCTTTCCAAAGATTGTACCCCGATTTCACACTATATTCACCATTCTTCTCCTCTTGTCAAACCAATCTATCTTCCACAACATCCTCCACCAAAGGAACTTTAAGAATGGATTCATCCCCCGCATGATCAAAAAGAGAGTACACCTTACCTACATCCCATTGTTTGACGTTGGGTAACAAAAGATCTTTTACGAAAATCTCATACACTTCTTGAGTTTGTGGGCCTCCAACCCACCACCTTCCTTTCTCACGCACCCAAGGATCCAACATAACCTTAATTTTATTCCCTTCAGCTATACTCCACCTACTACCAATCTTAAGAACATCCTTAGCTTTGAACAAACTCCGCCAAACAAAACTCGGATTATGACCAAGATTAGAATAAAAAAAGAGGAGCGAGGAAAGTACCTTGCTTTGAAGATTCTAGCCACAAGAGAATTAGGATTCGTCATAATATTCCAACCTTGTTTTGCTACCATAGCCATATTAAAGGATTTGAAGTCCCTAAATCCCAAACCTCCTTCACTCTTCCGCATAGTTAACCTCTCCCAAGCCATCCACCTTATACCTCTATTATTACGACCACCCCCCACCAAAACAAGTTAAGCATTTTCTCGATATTGTTCACCACCCCATCCGGGATCAAGTAAACACTCATAATATAGGCGGGAATGGACTGGAGCACTGATTTAATCATAACTTCTTTCCCCGCTTTAGATAAAGATCTACCGCTCCAAGAATTAATTCTTTTCCAAATACGATCCTTAATAAACGAGAACACCACCTTCTTGCTCCTACCGATCATGGAAGGTAGGCCCAAATAATTCCCTGTACCCAACACACGTCTCACCCCCATACCTTCGCTAAATAATCTTGGGCTGGCACACTCAAATTACTTCTGAAAAACACTTCAGATTTTGAAAGATTGATCAATTGACCCGTCGCTTCAGCATACGTGTTAAGGATTCCCATAAGATTTGTCACCTCCCTTATACTTGCCCTGCAAAATAGAAAACAATCGTCAGCAAAAAGCAAGTGGGACACACTAGGTGCCCCCTGCAAATCTGAGCACCATGGATATCTCCTCGTGAAACACCTCTCCTGATAAGAGCAGAGAGGCCTTCAAAAACAAGAATGAACAGATAGGGCGACAGAGGGTCTCCTTGTCTCAACCCTCTTCCTGGAATAATGGGTCCAACTCTATCTGAATTGACAAGCACAAAATAATGCACTGAAGTAACACACATTAACACCTAATGGGTCCATCTCTCCTCAAAGCCAAGGCGAAGTAGAATACCTCTAAGAAACCCCCAATCAACTCGATCGTAAGCTTTACTAATATCAATTTTCAATGCTAGAGTAGCCTTGTTACCTTTCGATTTCCTTTTCAAGACATGCAAAATTTCCGTAGCTACCATAGTATTATCGAGAATGGACCTCCCTTCAACAAAAGCCGACTTCTCCTCCGAAACACATTTATCCAATACCAATTTCAGCCTATTAGCTAACATCTTAGCAACAATCTTGTAAAGAACATTACACAACGAGATCGGTCGAAGGTCCTTCATATCCTTTGGGGCAGCACATTTAGGAATGAGACAAATGTTAGTCTCAGTAAGTTCTGGGGGAAAATAACCTCTTGTCATCCACATAGAAACTGCCTGGAAAATATCATCACCGCATAAATTCCAAAAATGCTGATAAAAAGTCGGGTTAAATCCGTCGGGTCCCGGAGACTTATCTGGGTGCATCTGATTAAGAGCTTCATACAATTCAGTTTTGGTAATTTGGGAAATCAGCTTACAATTATCCTCTCGCGTTATCACCGGTTGGATGCACTGTAAAACCGGTTCATACTCCCCATGCGTTACTGCAAACAGCTCCTTAAAATACGAACATGCTATGCGACCCAGACCCTCTTGATCTCTAGCCACAACCCCTGCCTCATCAACAAGCATATCTAACCTCTTGAAATTCTTCCTCGCTGTAGCTGACCTATGAAAAAACTTGGAGTTCGAGTCGCCATGTCTTAACCAATGCATTTTCGCTCTTTGCTTCCAAAAAATTTCCTCCCGAATCAGAATTTTATTATACTCACGCTGTGCCTAAGAATCTACTTGATGCACCTTCATCGTTTACTAATCTAGCAGCTTCCATAGCTGCCATATGCAGAGTAAGATTGTGGATCTTTTGCTTAAAATTTGCTTTATTCTAGCTTGACAACTCCGCCGCACAGTTACTGATACGATGCAACACTTCATTATTAGTACCAGCATTCCAGCCTCTGTTAACTACATCAATCAACTCATCATCTTTTAACCAAACATTTTCGAACCGGAAACAGTACTTCTTGGCGCTATTACGATGGATCGGATCACATTGCAACAAAATGGGACGGTGGTCAGAATGGGAGGCTAGTAGATTAAGTAATTTAACATCCGGGAAATTGTCCCACCAATCTTGCGAGACGAGAGCTCGATCTAGTCTTTCTTCGATAACGTGTTCGGTGCCCCTACTTTTGATCCATGTGAAGGGGTGTCCTTCCAGCGGCACATCTAGTAAGTTACAGTCTGATACAGCTTCACGGAAACCGGTACACAGCCAATTGGGGTGTTGATGGATGCCAACTTTATCATGTTGCGAGAGTAAGTCGTTAAAGTCCTCGATAACGCACCAAGGCACATCAGACATGTTACGAAGATCACGCAACATATCCCAAGCCTCTCTTCTACAAGTTCTCTCCGGATAACCATAGTAGCACGTAAGACGCCAACCGCCCTTCGATTCGTCTTCAACCAATAAATTAACATAGTTTCTAGAGAAATTCAGAATGCTGCAATTTGCAGAATCTTTCCACATCACTGCCAAACCTCCACTTCTACCAACGACATCAACCGACAAACAAGAATCAAACTTCAACAACACACGAATATTCTCAAGCTTTTGCTTCTTCGACAATGTTTCCGAAAGGAACAACACATCCGAGCGATGCTTTTGAGCAAGTTGTCGCAGGTTCGGAATTGCACGCGGGTTGCTCAAGCCCCGAAATTCCAACTAAGAATTTTCATTTCTCCCGGCAGTCCTGGCTGCCAGGACCTGCCGATAAAAAAGTCGGAGTTGCATTTACATTATCTGTGCCACTGTTAGATAGCTGTTCCCTTCGGAGTTTACGTTCTAACTGGCCATCACCATCTTCTTCGAAAAATTTAGAGCAGGAAGGATGGATGCTGCCAATCAAAGGAGACTTAAGTTGAGTGGGATTATGAGAGCTGTGTTGGGAGGCTAGGTTACTATTAGCAATTTTTGGAGTGGTAGTTTTTGGTTTAAATTTGTGAGGTCTAGTATTTAAGTTACTGAGTTTTTGCTTTAGTGGGGTGGTATTCTTTAGCTCTTCAGTGGAACTGGTTTGAGAAAAAACGATGCTGTTAAGGGGAAGAGATTCAGAATTATGCATGCTGGTCTTTTGCGGGTTTATGAGTGGTTGATTTAAAATAGGTGGGCCAGTGGAATTTTGGTACAAAAAAGAGGTGGGGTTCGACAACCACGTAGGCAGCGAAGTCTGCAGGTTTGGTTTAGGTAGTGAGGGGGCAGCGTCATTTATGGCCAATGATTTGTTTGTAATATTGTCTCCCAAGATTCCTTCTGAAAAAGGCAAATGCTTTATGGCAGCATCTGGCCGTTGACCACTAATTATGGGCTCCATTAAGTTGATTTGACACTGACTTAATGCTGCATTATGGTCATCAATCCCAATAGCTGATTCACCTGAAAATCGTTGCACCAAGTGGTCCCCTCCAGGCGTACCCTCAAAGCCAGACGCGTGTGTACGAGCGTGGTGGGCACGCGCCGATTGGTCTCCCATGCAGTGCTGTGCATCATTACTACGATCTCCCATGAATTGTTGTGCAACATTACTACCAGAACCTTCCTCCTTCAACCAACGTGAACTTGGACCAGTATTATATCTTCTATTGTCTACTCTAAGATCAATAGACCAACCTCTCAATCCATTATCTTCCTCCATAGCAAACCGAATTTCACACTTCTGTTCTGAATGACCCAAAATACCACATACAAAACAGAAGAGTCCCAGATTCTCATACTTAAAGTTAACCATGCACCAATCTCCGCCTTTATTTTTCACTTTGGTATTTTTCTTTAAAGGTTGACGGACGTCTACTTTCACTCTCAATCGCATATACTGTCTCCATAAACTAGAATTGTTATTTTTATCATATTCAACAAACGTACCAATAAAATTCGCCATAGCTTTACCGACTTTCTCCAACATTAGACCTCCAGGCAGATTATGAACCTGAACCCAAAATTCAACATGGAACAAAAGGATATTTTCAATCTGAATACCGATTTGAACTCTCTCTATGATCAACAGATGACTACCGAAAGTCCACGGTCCTCCTTTCAACGCCGCCTCCATATCTAGTTTATGAGAAAATTGAAACAAGAATAACCCTTCCGAAGCTTTCTTGATAACAACCCCCTTAACCGGACGCCACATATCCGCCACTCTCTTCTTCATAGACATAACATGAATCGGTTTATCACACAGAAATCTTCCAACAAGACACAATCGTAAATCACCTCCCTCAGAGCTTTCCTCCTCCACATCAAAACAAAATCCCCCTTCATCATCCTTCTCTTGCAAAGATAAGTCGTCAATGTTTTGGGCTGACATACTGTGAAATCAATCAATAGAGCGGACCCAAAAAACCAGGAAAAGAAGATCAAGGCTTCTCAGTGGGAGAAGAAAAAACAAACCCTGGCAGAACTATGGTTACTTTAGTGCAGTAATCTTCGAAACATGTCTGATGTGCCTTGGTGCGTAATTTCTTTCTTTAAGGTTTATTTTACTCTATTTGTTATGTATGGTTCTTTATAACGTATTAACGTTTTAGTAAGTTTGGTGGAGGGGTAACCATCACCCTTAATTATCTCAATTTATGTTTTGCTTTTATGTAATTTTTCTTTGACAAAGAGAACACTTCAAATGCATGGAATAAAGATGTCACAGCCTTGTTTTGAAATAGTCGGTGTGCTTTCTTCTAGATAATGGAATTTATTGCTCTTGAAGTGTATCAGACCATCAAAGGCTATGTGGATATGTAAAAGAGGGGATCTCAGTGTCTTTAAGCTATCAAGGGGAACTATGAAAACCAGAGACATCATTAGCTTGATGATTTTATCTCTATTTACAGCCCAATAATTATAGTTTGTAATACAAACTTTGTATGAGCAAAATTACTTTAGTGCAGGTAAACTTAATCTCCCTCAATAACATGTCATTAAAAAATCCTTCTCTATTTTCTCACTAGCAACAAGTCATTCAAACCCAATTCTTTTTTACTTCACAAACTCTGATTGTAGTAAAACAAAACCTATTTTCTTAAGATCCAAGAAGAATGAATAAAACAAATACCAATTTTTTTACTAACCTAGCATATAAAACTTGGAAAACTTGTGAATCAATCTCTGAGTGATTGTTTTGCTGTTATGAGCTTCTTCCACTAGCTTTTATATTTTAGCAGCAGTAGTCTTCATCTAATGTAGTTGTCTTCGCACTAATATAATCTTTTAACCTTTAAAATAAGTAGATTAACTTACCTAAATCATTCTAAGAAATAAATAAAAATGAAAACCAACTTTTTTTATTTTTTTATTAAAATATATTTTCCTCTACTGGAAACTAAAAACTTACCGTTTAAATTCATTGTGTCAGTCTGTACAGTATAGTCTTTTAAATTTATTATGCATAGCTATAAGGGATACTCCGCCAACCTTAACCAGCTCTTAGGCAAAGGAGAGGATTAGAGTTTCAAAAGAAAAAAAATTACAAACAACCAAAATTTTATAATAAGAGGACATCCACTTCTAAGATCTCAAAACAATAGTTGTCTTGCAATTGTTAAAGATGAACTCGGCATTGTTGAACATAACATCATTCTGAATCACTCACAAACTCCCCACAGTTGCAAGCCAAATAACCACCACATTTATTCTAATAGACTTGTTTTCTACTTTGGACCAATTAAGTAAGAATTTCTTAAACTCCATCAAAGATAACTTCAACTCACTACCCAACCACCTATATATGTTCCTCCACACTCCGTTCGAAATGACGCACCCCTCGAACAAATGTAACCCAATCTCGTCCTCGACGCTACACAACGCACACAATCTATCCAAAATAACCCCCTCCTGCATAAAAGGTCCTTGGTTGGTAATCTATTGAGGTTGAATCTCCACCTGAACAAGGCAATATTTGAGGGAACTTTTAACTCCCAAATATGATTGATAGCTTCCACAATATTTTTGTCCAAAGAAGCAAATGCATCCCTACTAAAGTGGTGATAACATGAGCTTGCAGAGAGAAGCCTTTTCACATAACTTCCAAGCAAAACTATCCTCGTCAAGCCGATTGAAAGCCGCATTATTAAGGAGAGTTTTGAACTCCTTTCAGACTGCAGAATTAAAACTTGTGCTTTTATCAACCAAGCCTTAAAAATTCCAAGTCCATGTACCGTCCTCCCATACACCTGCCTCTTCTATGCTGATACCGGTGGCAGTCGCACTCTTAAAAACCTCAATGAAGGCTGCTTGAAGGGATTGGTTGCCCAGCCAATGCGCCTGCCACATGGCAGTGTTTTCCCATTTCCAACTACACATCTAACAACCCCTACAAATCCAAACGCAGCAGCACTTAAACGATTATCACTCATAATTAAGTCCCTCCACTATATTGAATCTTTACTTGTTAACACGGTAACGTCACCTGCACTTTGACCTTTACATTCCCATATCTACTACATAGAATTTTCGCCCATGGTGGATCAGATTCATTCAAGGTACACCACTTCCACTTGTTCAACAAATCCAAATCCATAACACTATTATCTTTAACACCCAATCCTCCTAATTCATGAGACTTGCAAATGATTCTCCAACTTACCTAATGTATGGACCTTCTATTATCTTTTCCATTCCATAGGAAGTTACTTTGGATTTGACGAATAAGTTGCAAGACTTTTTTAGGCGTTCTTTAAAAGAATAAGGAATATATCATAATAGCATTCAACACCGAGTTTATCATTACAACTCTTCCGCGAAGGATAGCTTTCTACCCTTCTAAATAGCCAATATGTTTTTAACTTGGTTAATCATATCTCGCCACATAGAAATCTTCCTTGGATTCCCCCCCACTTTGAATCCAAGAAACTTGAAGGGCAGCACATCTATATCGCATGCTAACAAGTTCGACGCCACTTCCATAAGCCAATCTCCCACATGAATTGCAAATATCTTGCTTTTGTGAAAGTTAACCTTCAATCCGGACATCATCTCAAATCCTCTAAGGATGACTTTCATACTCCACAAATTTTCACTATTTCCATCCGCCACGAGAATGGTGTCATCCGCAAATTGCAAGATATTAACATCCTCGGAAATGTTGAAACAAAAACCTTTATAGTCACCAATATCCACCGCTTTATTCGTAAGACTAGTCAAGGTCTCCATAACCAAAACAAACAAAAAAAGGAAAAGGGAAAAGGGGGCCCCCTTGATGCAAACCCCTCTCAACCTTAAAGTCTCTTGTAGTACTTCCATTGACGATAACAGACATAGAGCTACTAAACACGCTAGCTTCCATCCACCTTCTCCATTTTCTCCGAACCCCATTTTTGAAAGTAAATACTGCAAAAAATTCCAACTTATGCAATCATAGGCTTTTTCAAAGTCCACTTTCAAAAGCATACAACTTCTCCTGTCTCTTCTAGCCATATCCAAGATTTCATTAACCATAAGAATGCCATCCGCTATATTCCTGCCCAGAATAAACACAAATTGATTATCCGACACCAAACTACCTATCACCTTCTTTAATCTCGCTGCCAACACTTTAGATAAGATCTTTTGCAAGCTCCCAAGTAGGCAAATAGGACGATACTCTACTAGAGATGCGGATTTGATGTCTTGGGAATGAGAGTTATAAACGAGGAGGTACAAGCTTTAGTTAGTAAGGCGTACCTGTGAAAATCAGCCATAAAACTGACAATGTCCTTCTTTAACATTTCTCAATTCCTCTTAAAGAACTCAATGGAATAATCGTTCGGACCGGCACTCTTATTGCCATCGCAAGAACATATCGCATCCGTAACTTCCTCTTCACTGAAATTCCTTTCCAACCAAACCTTGTCACTAACACTTAACAGATTGAACTATAAACCCTCAGAAACCGGTCTGCTACTGTCACTCTCCTTGAAGAAGTCTTCGAAATGAGCCTTCATGACCTCCTTTATACCCTCCGGCCCCTCAATCTTACCACTCTCCCCTTCCAAATTTGTAATGACATTTCTCCTATACCTTTCTTTCAACGATTTGTGAAAACACCTCATGTTCCTATCACCCTCCTTCAACCATAATTGTCTTAACTTCATTCTAAGCATACTTTCCTTAAGGTTTAAGGCATCCCACATATCACCCCCCATAATACCTCTATCTTTTACTATCTCCCCATTGTTCTCAACAAAATTATCCACCATTAGACCATCTAAATCATTCAGCTCCTTCACCTTGTCACTCACCCTTAGATCAATCCACCCAAAAACATCACGATTCCAATCTTTTAAACAGGGTTTAAGTCTTTTAAGCTTCTCGTACAAAACAAAATCTCCTCTTCCCACCAAAGATATCTTTGACCACTCCTCATGAATGAAAGGGATAAAGCTATCATGTTTGAAGCAAATGTTGTTGAACCTGAATGGTTTCAGACCCCAATCCACTTTGCCTAAGTTAAGCGTAATTAGGAAATGATCAGAGATGTCTCTATTTCCAACCATTTGATCATTAACATTCCAATCTTCAATTGAAACATGAGACTTTTTATGTTCATGTGCAAGTAACAAAGAAATTTAGAGCAATATGATTCACTAAATCTAGTAGGCTTACATTACATTGTAAAGTTCTCATGGCATCTAAAGTTTTAAGAGCAATATGATTCATGTTCAACATACCATGGGAGTGCTATTAGAAAATTAAGTCAAACATTAAGGTCTTGATGTTCACAAAACAATTAAGTGTTTCTTTCTCTGCAAGTGTTTTTAAGTTTTTATGTAATAGTAATAATTTGTGAAGGGCCGACATGCCATTCAGAAGGCGTGTTGCCGCGTTGGACACGGATACGCGTACGACACATATCTGACATGTTTTTGAAATGTCAAATGAAAAATAATAATTTAATTGCAGCGGACACGGATACGACACCTTGTTTCAAATAAAGGACACACTTAACTAAAAAATAGATTTTAAAAAAACTCAATAATTATTAGATTTTAATTTATAAAATAATAGGTTTTTTTACCTTTCATATTTCATTTCTCCACTATAAAAATAACACAATTAGGATTCCTTATTTATTTTCTTACTCCACGGTTTAGAGGTTGGTTTTATCAATATGGAATGACTATGATATGATTTGTATTATTTTATTTTGGTGGATTTATGTCTTTTTTGTTGATTGAAAATACTACGTTTATATATATAAGGAAGGTCACATAGTTGTAAGAATACAAGGATATATAAGGAAGGTCCCTACAGGCTAGGGAGTGCGTAGATACAGGCGCGGAGTGACCGTTCATGACAGTCACTAGGTCTCATGGCCATCGAGAGGCCAATCAACGTGCATAGATGGAGGTGTCTTTCGTAGGAAGGACATGGTCTTAGAAATGGGGTCCTTGCAGGCCAGGGAACACGTATGAATACCTGCAAAATTAAAACGCAAGACATTCGCAGTATATAAATTGCAAACATAATAAGCACGTAAGCACATAAGCCCTAGGTTCATAGGTTCGACGTAGCGGCTTAGGGTGCCTACCCTTCCCATTGGTATGTTCTAGAAGGTCTCATGGGGTCGTTCGTAGCTGCCGAGACTTTCTGTCTCTTTGGATTTTAGAACAACTCATTTTATCCATGAGGTTCGAGTTTTAGGGGTAGGTTCCCAGAGAGATCAGCCAAATACCAAGTCCTGCCCTCAACAAGGTCAAGCCTCGTATCAGACATTTCCGGATATTCAACCCACTCTGGATGGAATTATAATAAGACTCGTAGGCGATGTAATTCCCCTCTGGTCATTATTATAATTCCCACGCTTAGGTTTAACAACAGTTTATATATCCCCAAAATTTACAGTAAAACAAGTAAACATTTAAAATAAACATTTATTTAAATTACTATGAAAATTTACTGTAAATAAAAACCGTAAATAAATAAATAAATTAAATTAAATTAAAATATTTATAAGAACCTGGTCCCCAAATCCTGCCATTTGTAGCTCCAAAAATGTGGTACAACAATAAATATTAACATGAACAAATATTCATTTAAATTGTCGTAAATAATGAATGTAATTTTTAGTAGATAAATAAATAATAATAGAAAATATTTAAATAAAAAAGGAAGAGAAAAAAAACCCTAAATCCTAATCCAAAACCCTAGAAGTGGCAAGTTAGCCAAACCCTAAAAATTTCGCCAAAACCTAATTGTTTTGCCAAAAACCCTAAACCTTGCCTACACCTATAGGAGCATAATAATTCACCATTAAGTGTGTCCCCAGCAGATTCGCCAGCTGTAGCAACCTGCCCTAAAAATAACCTTTTAGAGTCGCCACCTATTCTGAAGGGCGAATAGGAAACCCTACGCAGTTAAGAGATTCAGGGTAAGTTATTATAATCAGGTCAAGGGAAGGTGTTAGGCACCCTCAACCCTTTCCTATTGGCTTTGAATCTAAGGTAAAGGTTTGTGGCTAAAATATTGAGGTTTAATAGCTAAAGAATTGAATAGGGGAAAATTGAGATTTTAGGGAGGGGGACTCGCCTTGGTTATCCAAGTGCCTACGTATCTCCTTATGGAGAATCAGAGTCAACGTAGTTCGGGCACAGGATTGTACGCCTTAGAATTGATATGAGTGGTTGAAAGTTATTTGAAGGCTTTTTGAATGGCCTATCGTAGTTTTGAATTGTAATTGAAAAGACATTTTGAATTGCCAGATTGGAAAGGATGAAAATCCGTAGTTTGTGGTTTGATGTGTTTTAAGTGTTTGGGCGTACAACCCTGGTTTAATATGGCACCGTTAGATGCGGTGACCAATAGGTTTGGTCAGTATAGCTAACGGATTGAGGGTATTGCTGATTGCTCAGATCGATAGACTGATCATCGCGGGCAGCAAATTGAATGTGTTTTAATTTGTAATTTTTATTGCTTTATTCAGATATTTGATCAGTACGACATAGAGAGTCGACTAATTCGAAGGCGGGATGAAAAAGATATTCATCCGCCATTTATCCGTTAAAGGGGAAGTTAGAATTTATTGTTTTTATTATTTTTATCTCTCGTCTAGTGCGACTAATAGGTTTAGTCGGGTCGAGGAGAGAATTAAAATAAAGGATTAATTAAATTATTAATCCAAAATAAATTAACTTAATCAAAATTATTTCTCGCCTACTGCGACTAATAGGTATAGTCGGTTCGGGAAGAAAATTAATATTAAGATTAATGTTAATATTTTCGCCAAATAGCAATGGGACTGGACAAACCCTAATAGTATAAACCTTTATACGGTTTTTATGATTTTTGTTAATTAAAATTAATTAAATCAATTAATTCGAATGATCGAAATAATCGAATAATCGGGAGAAATATTATAATCCTAACCTAATCCTAATTATATTATCCTAGCCTAATCCTAATTTAACTACATGAATTAAATTAAATATAATTGATTAATTCTAAATCTAAACAATTAATTAATAAAGAAAATAAAATATATGATGAAACCTGGCTTTAATCCTGTGCATTGAAGCCTTGAGATCCATGGTGGAGCTTCAGCTTTATGTGCGTTGGATTAGTCCTCTATGAGATCTGATAGTCTTGGTGTGAGGGAGTAGCGTGGTCATGCATGGAGGGAGCAATGCTGGATCTGCAAACATGCCTTATCAAAGAAAAATAGGAAAATATACATTGGACGCTTGGGATCGAACCCAGATCCCTTCGATTCCAAGCCTTGCCCCAAGACCACCTACGCTGAGGTCAGTTTGTTGTTAAAACAATGAGCCCAAATTATTATATATGAAAAAAAAGACGTGAACTAAAATTCAAAAATTAAAACAACACGCGCGCTGTAGTTCTTCTTCCCCATCCACATTGCTGCTGAACAAAACCTTTAGCCACAGTTTTTTGCAGCGTGGCCATAACACCTCCGCCATTAAATCTACAAATCAACACCGAATCAAAACCAATTGATAGCCCCGATCCACCGAACAGCATCTCCCGAATCCAATGAGCAGACTAATTTACTCTGCAATTGCTTCTAATCCGAAATCCCTCTTTTGAGAGGTATGAACCCTAACAATGGCATACGACCATATCCGGATCAAAAATCAAATTAAGGTTATCAAACATGTTATAAACACCATGAATAGCAATAATATGCAAACAAAACATGTAAGGGTGTGTGAATCGAAGAACACGATTCTTGCAATAATAAGGTAAAACCGTGACTTAATGTACGAATTTCAAGAAGCTTCAGGCCTGTATAAGCATTGAGGAATGACCAATGATACTCCAGGAGTGCACTTGAATCCTCAAAACGCCCTGAATCGATCCCTGTCCTCCATCCCGAATTTGATTTTTTCTTGGAAATTTATGGACTCGGTTTTGGTCCTTGGAGGCCAGAATTCTCCTCCCCCTTTGGTGCAGTCGCGTTTTAGAATATATGTGAGTGGAATTAGGGTTCCCATGGGCTTGATTGGCAGGAGAAAATCATGGAAGAGATTTGATTATTTTTTTCCATCAAATATTTCCAAATATGGCCAATTCTTCTTCATGCTATTTTCTCACGTGTAATGATCAATTTGGAACTAATTTGGATCTCTAGAATCAATCATATGATTTTTCAACTTTACATCATGATTTTATTTATTTAATTTTGTATTTAAATGACTAAATCCAAAATTAAATTAAATTAAATCACAAAATAATTGGAAATTGGTTTATGGGCTTTCAATAAATTTAATATCACGTGGATAACTCAATTTTAGAGGCCCAATACTCAAAGGTGTGCAAATAGTCAATTAAGGTTGCAAAACACTTCATGAATTTTACCCAACTTGTGCGCCTCGTATTTCATTCAATTTTAATTGTATGAATACGTTTTAGGACTTTTTAGAAAGCTAAAGGAGTCCTCTAAATGACCTTTTTGGTTTCGTCTTGATTGAACCTCCCATTCTCCAGTTATGAGTCTTGACCTAAAAGGTGTTTTTTTTTCGTTGACTTTTCGGAGGACCTATAATCTCTTGTACCCCTCAGATGGAATGAGATGGGCAAATTTCGGGGTATGACACTTCCAATACACAATAAATAATTATCAATAAAAAATTTCAAGAGGTTATTATTATTAAAAATTCAGCAGAAAAACCCTCCATCAAAAGCAATAAATCCTCCATAGTACCGCGATTGCAGATATTTGACAACTAGTTGTCCATACTTTTTACAAGTTCAAACATCAAGGAATGAACATGATTTTCTCCTACTCTTCAGAGGCAAATTGGGTCTTTAGATCAAAGTATCATAAACAAACAAACAAAATCCCAATTTAAGTCACAGGGATAAAAGGAATATACTTATAGCTTTTACCAAGTAAGTAAAGGACTTCACATATAATTAAATAATAAAAATCTTCCAATCAAGTACCTTATCTCTACTTAACAATCTCTTTCAAGCATGCAATTAACTCACAAGCAATTAATTATTACCATCTCAAAATATTGTATTTGTCAAGTTCAATGCCATTCAAGACCTGCTACATAACAGAAAAATGCTCACATTAAAACCAGTCCAGTTCAACATATTAATACATACATTATGTCAGTTCAAGTCCAGTTCCAAACCTCCAATAAAGAACCAGCTCACATAGTCCAAACTAAACCATGCTCTGCATCCTTCATTCTCCAAGCTATCCTCGAGTATTCAAGCATCAAGCCAAACTTGCATCATATTGCATCAAACCAAACTAAAAATGGTAAATAAACTGAAAATGAGTGTGGAAGGAGTTTATATGCATACCTATTAACACATTCCCTTTTCCAACTAAACAAAACATGAGTTATGAGTCTTGAATCTACGAGTTAAAAAAAGGAAAATTGTTTTCAAAGCTTTCAATCTTTTTTATCATAATAACTACAGGTTTTATCTCACCAAATGTTAACTCACCAAATGCTGCTCACGATGGAACTTCAGTATCTTTATGATAAATACTGGAAGCTTTAACATGAACCTGCATATTTCAAGCAAATCAGACATATGATGGGTTACCTGATAAGGTAGAAATTGACAAATCTCATACTTGTATATGCCTTTCAGTTCAGCTGGTATTTTTGAGAGATTTTGTACTGAACAATTTTCATATATAATCTTTCATCCAATTCACAAGAAGTCTTTAGAGCATGATAGTGAAGGATAGAAAAACACTTAGAAAGGGGGGGGGGGGGTTGAATAAGTGTAGCTTTAAAACTCTAAAGATAAAAACAATTTGCACAATGATTTTTATCCTGGTTTGTTGTTAACTAAACTACTCCAGTCCACCCCCTTGGAGTGATTTACCTCACCTGAGGATTTAATCCACTAATCACACAAGATTACAATGGTTTTCCACTTAGATAACCTCTAAGTCTTCTAGAGTATTCTGATCACAACCTGATCACCCTAGGAACACAATGCTTAGATACCCTCTAAGACTTTCTAGAGAATCCGATCACAACTTGATCATCTCTAGTTCTTACAAATGAATGTAAACAAATTCTTATAAGAGTTAGAATGCTTCTTAATAAGCTATTATCACAACTGTGATTTTTCTCTTAAGTTTAAGCTTAATCTCACTAAAATATTACAACAGTAATGAAATGAGGTTGAAGATAAAGTTTGAGAGCTTTTAGAATTTGACAGCGTTTCTGTATGTTTGCGCAAAGTGTTGTATTCAGCTTCTCATCAGAACTTCTATTTATAGGCGTTTGAGAAGATGACCGTTGGGGTGCATTTAATGTGTTGCGTGATCTGTACAGCATTGCATTTAATGTTTCACTCTTTTGTCAACTACCTCGAGCCTTGCTTTTGCTGTGTCTACTGACATTGCCTTTAATAGCTTCTAACGTTCCTTTTGTCAGTCAGCGTAGCCTGCCATCTTGTACTTGCTTCTGATCTGATGTTTGTGTGAACAACGTTTGAATATCACCAGAGTCAAACAGCTTGGTGCAAAGCATCTTCTTGTCTTCTGACCTTGAAGTGTTTCTAGTGTGATACCATGAGAACTTCAGTGTTTCTGCTTCTGATCTCAAGTTCTTCTGATGCTTCAATAGACCATGTTTTGATTCTGCTTGACCATCTTCTGATGTCTTGCGAGAGCATGTTCTGATGTTGCATACTTGAACCTTCTGAGACAGTGCTTCTTGCGCTGATTTTGTGCATACTCTTTATATATTTCCTAAAATGGAAATTGCATAGAATTAGAGTACCACATTATCTCAAACAAAATTCATATACATTGTTATCATCAAAACTAAGAATATTGATCATAACAAATCTTGTTCTAACAATCTCCCCCTTTTTGATGATGACAAAAACATATATAAATGATATGAATTTGCAATCAGAATATCAGACGACTAAAGACAATTACACAGTTATAGCATAAGCATATAAACATAGTGTGTGAATATGTCTCCCCCTGAGATTAACAATCTCCCCCTGAGATAAATAATCTCCCCCTAAAATAAATATTGGAAGAAATTTATAAATAAAGGACTTCCCTGAGTATTTTCCATTTCAGTTGAGACGATCACATATGCTTAGATCTTCAGAACATTCAGAGCTTCTGCTTCTTGCTTCCATAAGACATCTTCAGAGATTTGAACTTCTTCTTGAATCATTGCATGCTAGGTTGTATCAGAACATTGTTGAATGTACCAGAGCATCATCAGAGCATCTCTACATCCTGAAATGTTTTAGAACAAACTAAACGACAAAAGTCAGAGCATGAATGAATCAGAACATAAAATATGTTTCAGAGTATATAGTATGTGTCAGAGCATACAACAAATTGTATCAGAACACATAAAATGCATCATAACATAAAATATGTATCAGAGCATATAGAAAACAAAAATGTATCAGAACATATAAGGAATAAGAATGTGTTAGAGCATATTCTATCACAAGAATATCAGAACATTCTTCCTTCTTGCTTCTGATCTTGAAGCTTCACATCACTCAACTTGCTTCAATTTCCATGAGCTTGTTTCTATATAGAATTGCTTTTCCTCATGTCTTTGCTTCTTATGTGGAGCTTTTTAGAATGTCTTCAATCCTGCAAAACACTCAAAGACATAGAACTTGCAAATTCTGTTAGAAATGTGGAGACTTACTCCCAGCAACTAATAATATAAATCAGATCATTTATCACATTTTCTCCCCATTTTTGTCATAACATCAAAAAGCATAAAAGATTCAGATGAAAAACAAACGATATGAGAGAAAAGAAGATAATTTTCATTGATTTCAACAGAAGAATTATCAGAAGATACAAAAGGAGATGCAAGAAGACAGATGCAAGAACAAAGAGACAACTAAGACACAAAAGACCACAACTAGCCTAGCTTAGACATAATCTTGGCCAGCATCTCATGAATCCCAACAGTGCTTTCATTCTGCTTCTTCATGAAGTCTCTGAACTCTTCATGTGCTACATCATGCTTATCCAGGCGAGAAGCAAGAACTTCTTGATTCTGTTGAAGAACCTTGATAGCGTTCACCAGAGCAGAGGGTCCAGCAGAAGAAGATTCACGGCTATCATTCATAAGAATAGCATTACTGGAAACAGCATCTACAGTGAGAATATCATCTTCGGCAGGATGAATCTCAACATCTTCCATCTCAACATCTGAGTCTGACTCAGAAACAACTTCAGCATATTCTGGATCAGGGATCTCAGAATCTTCATTCTCCAAGGCTTGAAGAATCTCAGCAAGATTCTTTGGAGGAATGGGAGCAGCAACTTCTGAAGGATAGACAACTTTAGGAATAACCATATTTGGTGCTTCCTTAGAAGGATTCATCCTTAACCAGTTGAATAACCATTGGAAGTCTCTAGTCAGAACCGGATATTGAGGTTTCCAAACAACCATAGTCAGACATGGTTCATCTTCCAACTCATCAGTGAACTTCTTCTCCTCAAGAGCTCTACAATTTCTGATGGGATGATAGTACGTGCCATCATCAAGATCCAAGTAGTAACCAGAAGATCCAGATGCTTCAGCAACACATCTTTTTTGGATTTTCAGTGCATCATTCTGATTAGTGGTTTTTACACGTTTATTTACCGTTGATTTTAGTCGTCTTTGCTTTATATTGTCAAGTGTTTTACTTCATTCTTCTACATTTTATGCTTTGGTTGTGTATTTTACTGTTTGCAGGCTTAAAGGAATAAATCGAGACAAATCAATGCCAAAAAGTACAAAAAGGGGAGTTTCGAAGGAAGTGAAAAGTCAAGCTACATGAGGTCTGACACGACCACCTGTGTCACCTGAAACTGGCCATGTTAGGATGAAGCGTGGCAAAGAAAATGCAAGAGAGATGAAAGTCACGGGGCTGACACGGCTCGTGTTAGCAAGTGTGAGATCTGGAAATTTTCAGCATGTTTCTCATCGTGATATGCGTGTAGTATTTTGATCATAACTAGAGCTTCGTAACTCGGAATGACGCGGTTCCGGTGGCAAAATTTCGCTAACAAAAAGGGCTACAACTTTGATGAAGAACACAAAGCCAAATTCTGAAGTTAAGGGCTTACACGGACCGTGTTAATCAACACGGTCACCCGTGTTGAAATGTGGCTGGAAATGCGAGTTTGAACCAAAGTCAGAGGATCAACACGGGCGCCCGTGTGCAGAAACACGGCATGTGTTGATGAGCGCGGGCTGAATACATGTTTATAAGTTTCCTCACTCAAATGGGATCATTAAGGGTATTCTTGGCATTTGGTTTCAACCTGAATGAAAGATTGATTATAAAAACAACTTTAGGGCAAGAGAGAAGGGACTTCTTGACAGATTAGAGAAAAGAATACAAGAGAAGATTGGAGAAAGCAAGGGTTTGGGAGAGAAGAAGATCTTCATGACCGGAAGCAATTGAAGATTCAATCTCCTCTAATTTCTTGTAATGTCTTTATTCACTATCGTGTTTTCTTTGAATACTATGAGTAGCTAAACCCCCCAATGCTAGGGGGGTGGCTCTGATTTAACTTTGTAATGACTCTGAGTTTGCAATTGCAATAACAATCATGTTTTTAATTGTTGATTTATTCTCTTGATGTTTCTAATGCTTTTCCTTTCGGACAAATTGGAATTGATCTATGATTATCATTTAGGCGGACCACCAGTGATAATGCTTTCATGAGAATATGCTATAATAGATATTACCTAGGACTAGGAATACCTTATAGCAACCGGATATTCTTGATAACTAATTGCTTGATTTCATCGTAAATTTCTAAGGACTTAGGGTTTAGGATGAAGGATCAAAGGTTTTTTCACTAAGGACTTAGGATCAAACAACCTTAAGAACCGGTAATTGATTATTGAAAATAAGTTGTTGCAATAGAAATTTCAGAGTTGTTACATTGTCAATCATCCACTATCCCTAGCATGTTACTCATATTTGTTACCAAGTCAATTTCATTTACCGCTTATTCTATTCTTCGTTAAGTTATAATTACCAAACAAAACCCCATTGAAGTTTTTGTTTAATTGAACCTTGAATTGAACTCATTATTCCTGCGCAGTCCCTGAGATCGACATTCGGGGAATTTTCCCTATTATTACAAGAGGCAAAATAGTACACTTTCTATTTTACCGATCACATTCCAAGACTCTCTTCTGAAGCGATTCCATAGCCTCCGAGTAGCAACATAATCCAGCTTGGAGTCATAAGCAGCTCTCAGAACTTCCATTCTATTTCTGAACTTTAAATTGAACAAAGAAAAGTCAATAGGAATGGTGGGTTCAGGAGGATTAAAGGTGAAGCAAAAGTCAGGGTAAAGAAGAGAGTGGGGGTTGGGTTCTCTGTCAGGTAAGGAAAGAGTATCAGAAGGAGGAGATTCTGTGGTGAGAGTAGATGAAGAGGGGATATCAGAAGGTGTTGGGGGACAGACATTTAGTGGTTGGGGGTTAAGAATAACAGGAGAAGTAGGTGTTTGGATAATATCTAGGATGGTGAGTGTATTTTGAGGTTCAGGAGAAGGAGGTGAGTATATTTGCCTAGAGGAATTGCCAGTTCTTAAAGCACGGAAAGTATCCCTGATGCGCTTCTCTCGATATTCCTTGGAATTTACTTTGACAAGATCAAAAGTAATCTTCTGCTTCTTAGCTTGCTTAGCTTCTTCTTCTAAAACTTTTCTCTTCAACCTTGCTTCTTTCTTCTTTTGTTCCTTCTACTGCAGCTCAGCCAAAGAAGGAAGAACTCTTCCTCGAATCCATGCAGGATCAACAGAAGTTTGAGCTTTTACACAAGCTTCCAAATAACGCTTAACAGTCTTGTTAAGCTCTTCTTTGAAGAAGGAGGCAAAGCCTTCAACACGAACCCTTTTGGTCAGAATATCTGGAAATATTCTTGGAACAGAAGTTACCTTCTCAATAAGACGCATCCTTTGTAGATCAAAACCATTCATAACGTGTCCTTGAATGACACCAAAGAACCTGGACGTTCCAATAGTCCTTAGAGGATCCAATAAGTCACTTTCTATCAGAATGTCTGAAATCATTCTGGCGAAAGGAATAACATTCCTCTTGAAGTCTGGAAGCTTCTGGCGTTCTTCATCTCGGGATTCTTCAATACTTGTTTTCAAATTCTGAAAAAGAATGTTGGAGATGTTAACTTCAATCCCTCTTCCAATGCAGAAAAGAGCATACTTGTGATCCGGATTGATGTAAGTTGAGGTAAAAGATCTCTTTCTATGATAGAGAGATCCTAGAATAATCTCAGCCCAAACTTTGTAGAACGGCTTCAACAGACCAGTTTGATGAGATGCAATACCAGAAGCATTAGATATTTGCCTCTCAACAGTTATCCAACAAACTATACCAGAAAGAGCACTTGTACATCCTTCTTCATCATCCAGATTGTACAACTTTCTGATTAGATTCTCAGTTATCACAACTTCATGCCCTAACACGAAGGAGATGATTGCAGTTGGGATAACCGTTGCATGAGCCCAGAAATCTTTTACTAATGCAGGATAAATTGGTCCAACCAATCTATCAAGGTATTTTGACCAGCCTTGTGCCATTATCTCAGCATCAGTGTTGAAACCATGTAATCTTAGATTTTCAAAATCTACCGAAGATTCGCACAGCACTTCCAGTTCATCTGAAGGAATGGAACATGTCTTCAATGGAGTATAACCATACTTGCGATGAACAAGATGATCAGAAGACATTTCTTCTTTGCTAGCGGAACTTGATAAAGAAAGCATGGAGATATACTGGAGATTCGGTTACAAACTAGGGTTTATGCAGAGAAAGAAAGATGAAGATGAATGAAGCGAGAGAATGTAAAAAGACTAAAATGAATGAGGGATGAGTATATAAGGGGACGAATTTGAAATGAAATGCAATAGTGTTTGAATGAAAATGATTACAGAAAACGTGGAATCAATTGCATTTAATGAGAGATGACATTAGGAGAGATAAAGTGAAAATTGAAATGATTTGCACAGTTACCTAGGGCGGCGTCTCCTCAACTGTACGCATGCTTGTCCAAAAAGAGTGAACACGTGTTCATTTCCTAGAAAAGCTGGTGACAGTTGTTTTGCTTTAAAAGAACTTCCGAATCAACTTAGATAATGAAACGTCAGAGATGACTGAATCAAAACTTCTAATTGATCACCGTCAGAACTTCTTATAAGAAACTAACACAAGGTCATTTCAGAACTAATCCATACATCAAAACTTCTCATCTTCTCATTCTGGGCATAAATCCATACTGATATTCTTCAGAATGAACTTAAACCTATCTTCAGCAAGGGGTTTTGTAAAGATATCAGCCCATTGATGGTCTGTATCCACAAAGTTTAAAGAAAGAACACCCTTCTGAACATAGTCCCTAATGAAATGATGTTTAATCTCAATATGTTTAGCTTTGGAATGTAAGATAGGATTCTTAGATAAACATATAGCAGAAGTATTATCACAGAAGATAGGAATGTTACTCTCATATATTTGATAATCCTCTAACTGACTTTTCATCCAGAGCATCTGTGTACTACAACCAGCAGCAGCCACATATTCTGCTTCTGTTGTTGAGAGGGCAATGGTAGCTTGCTTCTTGCTGTACCAGGAGATCAGGTGACTTCCAAGAAATTGACAACTTCCAGAAGTGCTTTTCCTTTCAACTCTATCTCCAACATAGTCAGCATCACAAAATCCTACTAAGTTGTACTCTTTAGATCTTCTGTAGACTAAACCAACATTAGTAGTACCTTTCAGATACCTCAGAATTCTCTTAACAGCTGTTAAGTGAGATTCTCTAGGATCTGATTGGAATCTTGCACACAAACAAACACTGAATAAAATGTCAGGTCTAGAAGCAGTTAAATATAGAAGAGATCCAATCATACCTCTGTACAACTTCTGATCAACCTTCTTACTTACCTCATCCTTACCTAGGACACACGTTGGATGCATAGGAGTTTTGGCTTCTTTGCTTTCAGAAAGATTAAACTTCTTCAGAAGTTCTTTCACATACTTCGTTTGATGAACATATGTTCCATCAGAAGTTTGATTGATTTGAATCCCAAGGAAGTACTTGAGTTCTCCCATCGTACTCATCTCGAACTCAGCCTGCATAGACTTAGCAAACTCCTTTCCAAGTGTAGCATTATATGTTCCAAAGATAATATCATCAACATAAATTTGACAAATTAAAATATCTTTCTTAAATGTTTTACAGAAGAGAGTAGTATCCACTTGTCCTCTAGTGAAACCATTGTTCAGAAGGAAATAACTTAATCTTTCATACCAAGCTCTAGGAGCTTGCTTCAATCCATACAATGATTTCTTTAATTTGAAAACATGTTCTGGAGACTTAGAGTCTTCAAAACCAAGAGGTTGGTGGACATAGACTTCCTCATCTATATAAACATTTAAGAAGGCACTCTTAACATCCATCTGATATAGAGTGATGTTGTGTTGAGTGACAAAAGAAATCAATAAACGAATAGATTCTAACCTGGCCACTGGTGCAAAGGTTTCTGTATAGTCAATACCTTCTTGCTGACTATAACCCTGAGCCACCAGTCTGGCTTTATTTCTTACCACTTCTCCCTTTTCGCTTAGCTTGTTTCTGAAGACCCATTTTGTACCAATGATGTTAAATCCTTTTGGTCTTGGAACAAGATCCCATACATCATTCCTTGTAAACTGATTTAGTTCCTCTTGCATGGCAATTATCCAGTCTGCATCTTCTAGAGATTGATCAACAGAAGTTGGTTCTATTAAAGAAACAAGACCTAATTGACATTCTGCATTGTTCTTAAGGAATGCTCTTATTCTGATAGGATCATCTTTCTTTCCAAGAATGACATCTTCTGAGTGAGCAGAGGTGAGTCTAGAAGATCTTCTGACTGTTGGCTCTTCAGAAATTCTGAGATTCTCTAAAGACGCAGCAACTTGATCTTCTGATCCTTTGCTTCTTGGTTCTTCAGCTTCCGATATATCAATATCTATATCTGCAAAATTCTCAAACTGCTTTGGCTTTTCAAGACCAAGCTTATCATCAAAACTGATATTGATTGATTCTTCTACAACCACTGTTTCAGTATTGTATACTCTGTAGCCTTTAGAGCGCTCAGAATATCCAAGAAGGAAACATTTTTGTGCCTTAGAATCAAACTTACCAAGATGATCTTTAGTATTCAGAATGAAACAAATACATCTAAAAGGATGAAAATATGAAATGTTGGGCTTTCTGTTCTTCCACAATTCATAAGGAGTCTTATTTAGAATAGGTCTTATAGAGATTCTATTCTGAATATAACATGCAGTATTTATTGCTTCTGCCCAGAAGTGCTTAGCCATATTGGTTTCATTGATCATGGTTCTGGCCATTTCTTATAGAGTCCTATTCTTTCATTCTACAACTCTATTTTGTTGTGGAGTTCTAGGACAAGAGAAATCATGGGCAATACCATTTTCTTTGAAGAACTCCTCAAAGAATCTGTTCTCAAATTCACCACCATGATCACTTCTGACCTTTATGATTTTGCACTCCTTCTCAGATTGAATCTGAGTGCAGAATTCAAAGAACACTGAATGAGACTCATCCTTGTGTTTTAAGAACTTTACCCATGTCCAGCGGCTATAATCATCTACGATGACTAATCCATATTTCTTCCCTCTGACAGATGTTGTTTTGACTGGGCCAAACAGATCAATGTGCAGAAGTTCTAACGGCCTAGAGGAAGAGACAACATTCTTAGATTTGAATGTAGGTTTGGAGAACTTGCCCTTCTGACATGCTTCACAAAGAGCATCTGATTTGTATTTCAGATTTGGGAGTCCTCTGACCAGATTTAGTTTGTTAATCTAAGAAATCTTTCTCAAACTAGCATGTCCTAATCTTTTGTGCCAGACTCATTGCTCTTCGGAAACAGACATAAGGCAAGTCACCTTCTACTTCTCAAGATCAGAAAGATCAATCTTATAAATATTGTTCTTTCTCTTGCCCGTAAATAGGATTGAGCCATCCTTCTGACTTACAGCCTTGCAAGACTTTTGATTGAAGATTATGTCATAACCATTTTCACTTAATTGACTTATGGACAATAAGTTATGCGCTAATCCTTCTACAAGAAGTACATTAGATATGGAAGGAGAGTTACCAATACTTATGGTTCCAGAGCCAATAATCTTGCCCTTCTGATCTCCTCCAAACTTGACTTTTCCACGAGACTTAATCACCAGGTCTTAGAACATAGACCTTCTTCCCGTCATGTGTCGCGAGAACCCAGAGTCCAGGTACCATGACATGTTGTGCTTTGTCTTCTTTGCTGCCAAGGATATCTGCAACATAAATTATCTTCTCCTTAGGTACCCAAATCTTCTTGGGTCCTTTCTTGTTAGTTTTCCTCAAGTTCTGATTTAACTTAGGTTTAGCATAATAAACAACAGGAGGTACAGCATGATATTCTTTAGGTTTAGCAGCATGATATTTTCTAGGTTGTGTCACATGCTTCTTAGTGTGTGTGACATGAAAGCTTTTGGCATGTGAAGTGAGCCTAATATCATGTGAGTGGCCATATTTGAACTGATCATACAATGGCTTGTATGTGATTTTCATATCATCTACAGGTTCAAATTTGTGTGGGGTATCACCCTCATAGCCAACGCCAATCCTTTTGTTTCCAGAAACACTATATATCATAGAAGCAAGATGACTTCTGCCAATACTTCTAGATAAGAACTTTCTGAAGCTCGAGTCATATTCTTTCAGAATATGATTGAGACTAGGAATGGATTTTTTTGATCCAGAAGGAGATCCAATATCTTTGGATAATTTTAAAACTTTTTCCTTCAGTTCAGAATTTTCCTCTTCCAGCTTCTTAGTTTCAGAATCAAATAGCTTTTTCAGCTTTTTGTATTTGATACTAAGATGAGCCTTGAGTTCCAGAAGTTCTGTTAAACTGGAAACTAACTCTTCTCTAGATAGTTCAGAAAATACCTCTTTAGAGTCTGATTCTGATGTAGATTCTGATCCATCGTCAACTGTGGCCATCAGTGCAATGTTTGCCTGCTCGCCTTCAGAGTCTGATTCTGATTCTGAATCTGAATCATCCCATGATGCCATAAGACCTTTCTTCTTATGAAACTTCTTCTTGGGATTCTCCTTCTGAAGTTTTGGACACTCATTCTTGTAGTGACCAGGCTCATTGCATTCATAGCATGTGACCTTTTTCTTGTCAGATCTTCTGCTTCTAGAAGATTCTCCATGTTCAGGCTTCTTAGAACTTTTGAAGTTCTTGAACTTCCTATGCTTGCTCTTCCAGAGTTGGTTTACCCTTCTGGAGATCATGGACAGTTCATCTTCTTCTTCTGATTCTGATTCTTCAGAATCTTCTTCTTCAGCCTGAAAAGCGTTAGTGCATTTTTTATAATTAGATTTTAATGCAATAGACTTACCTTTCTCCTGAGGTTCATTAGCATCCAGCTCAATTTCATGACTCCTCAGAGCACTGATCAATTCTTCAAGAGAGACTTCATTCAGATTCTTGGCAATCTTGAAAGCAGTCACCATAGGACCCCATCTTCTTGGCAAGCTTCTGATGATCTTCTTGACATGATCAGCTCTTGTGTATCCCTTGTCAAGAACTCTTAATCCAGCAGTTAGCGTTTGAAATCTTGAGAACATCTTCTCAATGTTTTCATCATCCTCCATCTTGAAGGCTTCATATTTCTGGATCAAGGCAAGAGCTTTAGTCTCCTTGACTTGGGCATTTCCTTCATGAGTCATTTTCAATGATTCATATATGTCATAGGCAGTTTCCTTGTTAGATATCTTCTAATATTCAGCATGAGAGATAGCATTCAGCAAAACAGTCCTACACTTGTGATGATTTTTGAATTGCTTCTACTGATCATCATTCATCTCTTGTCTTGAGAGCTTTACACCACTAGCTTTCACTGGATGTTTGTAACCATCCACCAGAAGATCCCATAAGTCACCATCTAGACCAAGAAAGTAACTTTCAAGTTTATCTTTCCAATATTCAAAGTTTTCACCATCGAATACTGGTGGTCTAGTATAACCATTGTTACCATTTCCATTATGTTGCTCAACAGAGCCAGATGTAGATGTATGTGTTGGATCATCACCAGCCATCTTGACTTAAGCGTTTTTCTCTTCCTGAATCTTTTCTAAACACGGTTAAGTGCTTGCACCTTAGAACCGGTGTTCTGATGCCAATTGAAGGATAGAAAAACACTTAGAAAGAGGGGGGGGTTTGACTAAGTGTAGCTTTAAAACTCTTAAGATAAAAACAATTTGCACAATGATTTTTATCCTGGTTCGTTGTTAACTAAACTACTCCAGTCCACCCCCTTGGAGTGATTTACCTCACCTGAGGATTTAATCCACTAATCACACAAGATTACAATGGTTTTCCACTTAGATAACCTCTAAGTCTTCTAGAGTATTCTGATCATAACCTGATCACCCTAGGAACACAATGCTTAGATACCCTCTAAGACTTTCTAGAGAATCCGATCACAACTTGATCTCCTCTAGTTCTTACAAATGAATGTAAACAAATTCTTATAAGAGTTAGAATGCTTCTTAATAAGCTATTATCACAACTGTGATTTTTCTCTTAAGTTTAAGCTTAATCTCACTAAAATATTACAACAGTAACGAAGTGAGGTTGAAGATGAAGTTTGAGAGCTTTTAGAATTTGACAGTGTTTCTGTATGTTTGCGCAAAATGTTGTATTCAGCTTCTCATCAGAACTTCTATTTATAGGCGTTTGAGAAGATGACCGTTGGGGTGCATTTAATGCGTTGCGCGATCCGTACAACATTGCATTTAATGTTTCACTCTTTTTTCAACTACCTCGAGCCTTGCTTTTGCTGTGTCTACTGACGTTGCCTTTAATAGCTTCTAACGTTCCTGTTGTCAGTCAGCGTAGCCTGCCATCTTGTACTTGCTTCTGATCTGATGTTTGTGTGAACAACGTTTGAATATCATTAGAGTCAAACTGCTTGGTGCAGAGCATCTTCTTGTCTTCTGACCTTGAAGTGCTTCTAGCGTGATACCATGAGAACTTCAGTGCTTCTGCTTCTGATCTGAAGTTCTTTTGATGCTTCAATAGACCATGTTTTGGTTCTGCTTGACCATCTTCTGATGTCTTGCGAGAGCATGTTCTGATGTTGCATACTTGAACCTTCTGAGACAGTGCTTCTTGCGCTGATTTTGTGCATACTCTTTATATATTTCCTGAAATGGAAATTGCATAGAATTAGAGTACCAAATTATCTCAAACAAAATTCATATACATTGTTATCATCAAAACTAAGAATATTGATCAGAACAAATCTTGTTCTAACAGATAATATATAGTATCAGTTAAACATTATTTACATAAAATAAATATATTATGTTCCTAAAGGTGTCTTCTTTAAACACAATTCAATTCAATTTTTGAAACATATTAAGACCACGCATGAAGCAACCTATTATATATGACAGTTTTTATAGGGATATAATGGACCTTGAAACACACCTGGGCTCTTTTGTTGCAAGATGAAATATGCCCACAAAGCAACATCCTATAAAAATCGAAACATATGCAATCCAACGATACTGCTCATTTAAAAGAAGAACAAAGTAAGTATATGCTCGACAACATTCAATCATTGATAAATACAAAAAAAATCATTGCTAACATACATGATTCTCAATATTAGCATACGTTTTTCCATTTATGACAGTGAATACTATCAAAGCAACTGCATATAAACTCGGGTTGGCAGCCTATAGAGCTATAAATATATTCATTAGTAAGAAATATGAACATGCAACCTATTTCTTTTATCTAGAAGTTTACCATGATAAAAGCATTGTGACAACTAGCCAATGCAACTCTGCTTGTTGAGTTTAGCGTGATGCACCTCACCATAGACCTTCATGAAACAATTCAACAAAGACACTAATGAACATGACTTTAAATTTAAGGGCTGGGAAACTATGCTTTTCATATACTAACACTTAGCGACCAATTTTGAAATTAAAAATGAAAACATAAAACATTTTTAAATCAGAAATTCCTATCATTTACAAAAGAAAAAGATAAATTTGACAAAACTTATTACATGCGTGAGACCTGAGTAGCAACCTACCCCAAGTTGAAAATTTCTCCAAACATGTTGTAACTCACGATTTCAAAAGTAGTTGAATATGAACTAAGAATTGCACATGGTAGATAACAACCAAAAACAGAAGAAAATGAAATAGCCACCAATAAAGATCCGACACCATGCCATATCTTGAAACGTCCAAATCGGTATATCTATAAAGCAAGATAACTAAAGTAAGCATTTCTATCAAAATAAGATCTGGAAGGTGAGTGAAAAACTATTAAAGTTTGTTAAAATAATATGAAAGTAAAAGCTAGATTAGTATTAGTTCAATCAAATGATGTTCAGTTCGTGTAACATCCAAACTAAATGTTGAAACTCACAACAAATATTTGTTACCTACGCTATAAAAGACTATTATGTTAGGAACATGAAAATATTCTTAGTGACAGAAGCATATAAGTATTTCCCAGGTGTGAAGCGAAAAAAGTTTAAATACTAGTTCACCAACAAATACAGTGGAAAATGCATCCGCCACTTGACCTGAAAGCATCACAATAGGCGCATTCCTATGAAATAGGGAAAATGAAGAAAGAAATATAAAGAAAACTCTATGCGGAAGCCACAAACAACAATAAACTTTTTCTCCAATCCTCTATTTCAGTATTCCTCAAAGCAAGTGTTAGAAGTTTCAAAACAGGATTGTTTACAAATCTAACAACATTTCAAATTCAGAGCCAATTGTTAATTTAAATGAAACTTCAATTTGCTTAGAAAATACTCATAATTGATACAAAAACATGCTACCATACCTCAAACATAATATTCACAACTCAGTTTGATAATTTTTACCTTGAAATTACCGCAAAAACATCAGAAAACTTCCCACTATAACTTGTATTAACATGTAAACTCTATATCCTAAAACTTACTGACTGATTCAAAACTGATAATCCTTCAATACCAGAAGTCAATTGCAGAGATTTGAACTATTGAGGGTTAGGGTTTCCTTCACAACTTCAGTAGTTTCGAAGCTTTGTCAATTTCAGTTGACATATAATAAATAGTTGGAGAAGAAATATGAAGACAACGGAAATCAAAAATAAAAAATCAAAAATAAAAAATCAAAAATAAAAAATCAAAATGGATTACCTGATATGCAAAAACTTAAAACAGTTGATACGGATGCTCTTCCGGAACCCTAATTTTGTGCATCTTCATTTTCATAGGATTTCTGAAACCCTGATTTCATGCATGGTTATCGAATTTGATTAGGGTTTCGTTAGCTAATTGTTATAGAGAGTATCAGAGAATATTATTACGGTTTGTAAAGAAGAAGAGGAAGAATGAAGAAGAAGATGAGGAGGAGGAAGAAGAGGGAGAAGAAGAATAAAATAGTTCGTGAGAGAGAAAGAGAGAAAAGAAGAGAGAGAATGAGAGAAAGGACGAGAGAGAAAGAATAAATTGAAATTTGAAATTGAGATAATGAACAACTAAGCAAAGAGAAAATAATTTCATTTGTTTGAAATAAACCAGAAAAAGACATTTTTTGCCCCAAAAATATTAATTTAGACTAAGATAATTAAAAGGTATTATGGTGAATTCAAGAACAACAAATTTTCTAAATTATAGATGGTTATAAATGTCTTTATTGTTTGGATTTGTGTTTTTTCTGTGACAAATATTGAGGTCTATTTCCTCCATTCTCAATGCCCAAATAAACTTTCTCATCTCAAATGACCTAATTCAAATGACCTAATTCTCATCTCAACTAAGCAAACAATTTTAATTTTGAAACTGTTAATCATTGTGTGGCCATTTATGTGATGTTTTTAGGATTTTAGCTCAGTGGGCGAGTTTCTCTCAGAAACCTATGTTTAAAGATGGCATTTTTATAGTAATGTACTAATTGTTTTTTATGTACTGAATTTCAATATTGTTAGCATAGTAAGCATGGTTGAATAACAGATGAACAACTCTTTAGCTTTTCTTTTATTAGTCGTGTGAAATAGTAGAAAAGATTTTGTGGCTCTATTCCATTAATAGGATAGTTCTCTTTGGTATGGGTTTCGAATAAAAGCATTTTTCTGGGTTTCAAATAACATATTATCTTGCATATTTTTTGGTTTCAAATAACACATGATATAGAAAGAAGATGAAGATGATATTAAAAATCCATAAATTTTTTTTAGGTATTATTATTATTATTATTATTCTGCATTTTTTCTTAATAATAAACTTGAATGAGAAAATAAACATGAATTACAAAGTGATGTAGTGGCTAATTGTTTCTCATGCATGCAAGATGGTTTGGGTTCAATTTTTGAATTTTTAACTTAATTTGGATGACCTTCGATGATGAAGACACGTCATGCGTACGACATAGAGCCACATCAGAAGCCACCCATGTAAGCAAAAGTTGACGTCGTTAGCAAAAAATGGACCGAGAGGACTAATTGGACCCCGAGGTATACTTAAGGGACCAAAAATGGTATTTAGCCAAAAAGCATGTATTATGTGAATAGAATAAAAATTTAAGTCAATTTCTAGTATGTAAGTATATTATTCATATGTGTGTGTGTGTATATATATATATATATATATATATATATATATATATATATATATATATTAATTTTATTATTTAATTTAAATGTATATAATTTAAATTTATATTAAATAAAATTGAAGAAAATAATGAGAAATTTGTTTAAGAATTAATTTTTTTTCATTAACATCAATATAATTGTAAATTTCTGTATAGAATAATGGCGAAGATTAGACACTGGAGCTCTAGGTTACTCAGCCTTGCAGGAAGAGTGCAACTAATAAAAAGTGTATTATTTGCGATTGCAAATTTTTGGAGGCAGGTTATACCGCTCCCAAAGAAGGTGATCATAAAAATCGAATCTATATGTAGATCCTTCTTTTGGTCTGGCAGAGAAAAAGTCACCCGTAAATCTCCGATAGCTTGGAAGATAATCTGCTCACCGAGGAAACAATGAGGCCTGAGCATGATAGCACTTGAGGAATGGAACAAAGCTAGCTTGATGAAATTGCTTTGAAATCTGAATGGCAAAGCGGACAGTTTATGGATCAAGTAGATCCATTGCTTTTATACAAAGGACCAAAGCATAATGGATATTCAAATTAAGAACAATAATACCTAGATCCTAAGGGTTATCCTGAAACTTAGGAATGATGCAAACTAACAGCAAGCCTGTAACTCAATGTTACATGGTATTAAATTCCAAACAAGAAAACTGTAGGAAGGTCTGTTGGAATAGTTTCAAGAAGTAGAATGGTGCTAGAGTTTACACGACAGTGCCGCTCGTCCGCGTGCTCTCTTCACACGATGACAAACCTTCCATGAGAGGATGGCCACGAAGGATAAGTTATGCAGGTTTGGATTTTTGACTGATGAAAAGTGTTGCTTCTGCATTGAAACAGAAATAGTGCATCATTTGCTTTTCAATTTCCCTGGTACGGTTGTCATTTGTTAGCACATATTTGCTTGGCTAAATTTTCAGCGTACCCCTAACAATTGGAGAGAAGAATTGAAGTGGATCATCAACAGAAGTAAAGGGAAAGGTTGGAAAGCGAAGGTGCTAAAATGCACATTCGCGGAAACTATTAATGAGATCTGGAAATATCAGAATAGAATAAGCTTTTGAGGGGACACTAGATGTAGCTCTGTTATGAATAATATCATTAATACCGTTGTCCACATGTGTTAGGTTTATTTGATTGGCTCGATCCTGTGAGATCGCTCTGTGTGTAATGGTTTTGGCTTATGAATAAAGTATAATCATTTCCAAAAAAAGAAAAATAATATTTTGTTAATATATGGAATTCATTAGATAGATATATAAGTAATGATTGGTCATATGAGAAAAGGAAATATTTTACTAAGCGTGTGTATTAATAACCATTAGATTTTAAGTGAATCAAAAGTTCTAAATGAGTGTAATACTTGGTGTAACTAATTGGTGTAATTCTCTCTCTCTCTCTCTCTCTCCCCCTCCCTCCCTCCCTCCCTCCCTCCCTCCCTCCCTCCCTCTCTCTCTCTCTCTCTCTCTCTCTCTCTCTCTCTCTCTCTCTCTCCCTCCCTCCTTATCTATCCTTATATATATATATATATATATATATATATATATATATATATATATATATATATATATATTGTTTTGATTAGGCTGTACATATAAATATATGTATATGAAAAATACTTTTGAAAAATAATATTTTATTAATTATAGATTGCATAGAATATTTATATACGAAATTATTTAAGAATGTGAGAAAAGATAATATTTTCTCAACCAACCATTTCATAGCCATTATATTTTAAAAAAACTTACCGATAATAAATAAGGATAATCACTAGTGTAATTTGTTGGTGTAATTTGATCCCTGGTTTTACTATAACTATGATAAAATCTAAAGAAAAACGTTAACTTAATTATAAAGTAATATCGAGTTTAAAATAATAAATTAAACATATTGAATGAATAATAAGAGAAAGATATAAAAGTATAAGAAATATAAAAAGAAGATAAAATATATTTTTTCATATTTTAATAAGGTAAGTTTAGATTTCAATTAATAAATAAGAATTATTATTTAAATATGATTATAAACAATAATTCCTTAAAATCTCTTCAAATCATTGGAAGCAACAAATGGTTTTAGTGGAATTTGGGCGGAAATAGTCGGTGTTGAGTTAGGTTTTGTCAAGCTTAAACCTGACTATCAAAAAAATTGAAGCATAAATCAGGTTTTTTCAAGGTCTGATTAGCTTATTAGCCTACATAAAAGCCTACTTATTTTAGACATTTAAATAAACTGTTGTGAAAAACGATGTCAAGAACGAAGTATAATATTAATTAGGGAAGATAAGAAGAACACACAAATTGGTTATAACTGCTATTCTTTTACTTTCTCTTAAAACAAGATTACAAGTTTACAAGAATAACAAATAACCTCTCTCACCCTAAATTAGGATTTGCAGCTTAGCAATGATGAGAGACTAGTATGCTATTTATAATAAAACCTAACATACTAACTAATGGGCTTTTTCAGCAAGGCCCATTATACAAGCCAACTTAATAAACAAGCTAACTTAACAAATTAGGGTTTAAACACTAAAACCTAATTTAACATGCTAACAACCCTAGCATCTTCGACATCTGCATGCTAGACCCATCTTCGACTACAGCATGCACACTTCGACACCAGCATGTGAACAACCTTCGACTTCATGCTTAACTCTGTCGAACTGTCGAACCAAGAAGCTACCCTTCGGTCATACTAGAGTTCGATCCAATATCTCACAAATCTCCACCTTGGATCTAACTCTACAACATCAAGGAAACAAACTAGCTTTCTTCGTGCAGCTTTATCAACTGCATACAGTGGAAAAACTTGCAACTCGGCAATGTCTTGGTGATCATATCAGCAGCATTGTCTTCAGTCGAAACCTTCAGTACTTGGACTTCTCCACGCTCGATTACTCCTCTAACGAAATGCAGCCTCACATCAATGTGCTTAGTTCGCTCATGATAGGCTGAATTCTTCGACAGGTGTATTGCACTTTGACTATCACAATTAACAGTGATACCTCGACCTTGAAGTTTCAGCTCCTTCGCAAAACCTTCAAGCCACAATGCTTCTTTCACAGCTTCAGTTAAGGAAATATACTCTGCTTCAGTGGTTGATAGAGCAACAACCTTCTGAAGTGTTGCTTTCCAACTAATTGTAGTGCCAAACATAGTGAAAACATATCCAGAAATAGATTTTCTGGAATCCATACAACCTGCATAATCAGAGTCGACATAACCTTCAATTGATGCTTTACTATCTTCACCCAAGGCTCCACCATAAATTAGGACTCAATTCAGAGACCCATTTAGGTACCTTAAAATCCACTTCAATGCTTGCCAGTGAGCCTTTCCAGGATTCGCCATGTACCTGCTTACAAGGCTTACTGCATATGCTATGTCGGGTCTAGTACAGACCATAGCATACATCAAAGAACCAACTATATTAGCATATGGGATGCTATTCATATAGGCTCTTTCGACATCAGTACTGGGACATTGATCAATACTCAGCTTGAATTGAGGTTTTGTTGGAGTCACAACTGGCTTCAAATTCGACATACCAAACTTTTCGAGAATCTTCTGTAGATATTGAAATTCAGGATTTAGACACGCGATGTCTTACAGGATGTCACGACATCACTATCTGAATGTTTTTAACTAAATGAACAAAGTGTAAACAGAAAACAAACACAGGAAAATTGTTAACCCAGTTCGGTGCAAACACACCTACATCTGGGGGCTACCAAGCCAGGGAGGAAGTCCACTATAAGTAATATCAATTCAAGGTAATACAACTCAATATTACGCTTTTCACTTAATATCTACCCAATGCAACTTCAATCTAAACAACTTAGACCAGAGATCCTACTCACTCCCCCTCAATCACAGCAGTGATGAAAAACTAACAGACTAATAACATAAGAAGACACTCTTCAAAAACACAACTTGATCTTGCTTAAAAGCTTTGATCAAGTACAATAGTACTCTTGCTTAAAAGCTTCGAGTACTTCTACAACTCAAAACAAAAACGCCTAGACCAAGACAATCATCATGATGATTGTTTGGCTTACAAGAAAACTACAACGAGAAAACTAAATCAAAAAGAAGAGCTCTAACAGTTTCTCAACAAAAACCCTGACGGCAACAGCAGCACCTGCACGGATTAAATAGCCTTCAGACAATACAACAACTGGGCCTTGGATCCACAAAATAGTTTTTGCCCTAATTAAAACAAATCTCCATTACACAAGGAACTCATAATAGTAATCATCCAAGACGTCCTTGAAACAGATCAGAATCCATTATTACCAAATATAGCGCATAAGGACTTATCAGATCATACAATCATAAGTAGTAATAGAAAATAACGAACAGCTGCGAATGTCATGACATCGGCCCTGACATCAGGTAAAGGCCTGCATAATGAAGGACTTCACAACAACAGAAAGCATGTCATGACACTGTTTTTGACATGATAGAACCACAATTAGTTTTACCAAAAATTACAGCCAATCAACAACATCTACAAACTCCCCCTTTGGCGAATTTTTGGCTAAAACAATAATAGATGCAAACAGATATCAGAGCATACAGCAGCCAACAACAGAAAAATAAATTCTGTAAAAAAAACAGCAGCAACTTGATTCAACTTGATTAATCACCAAAAACCAACTACTTAATCAATTGTTACAGAAACCACTTGTCATTGTCAGGGAGAACCAGAGAACACCCAAATAAAGGGAACCAAAAAGAACATTGTCCAAGAAAAAACCAAAAGATCATCAGAACAATCAAGACAATCAATACAACCATTACAATCAAAACAACAAACACACACTACTCCCCCTTTTTAGCCACAAAAGGAGCCAAACATCAAAAGAAGATTTAATCTTCAGAGCCAGCAGTACCATCATCATCCTCCTCACTCATCTCCACATCACTGGAGCTATCAGTCTGGGCATCAGCATCCTCATCATCCTCAACCTTATATTCATCCTCACTATCAGCATCCATCTTCTCACCATCACTACCAGCAACATCATCAACACCACTATCAGCAGACTGCTCAAGACTGAGTATAAGCTGTTCAAGCTTTATCTTCCTATTTTCCAGCTCTTTGCAGGTCTCCTTCAGCTCAGCTATAAGAGAGGCTTTGGTCACAGACTTGCTAGTTTGAGATGTCCCAGCAGATGTTGAGGCATCAGTCCTTTGAAGCAGCTTGTAGTGAAAAGTCAAAGCACTTTCCCTTTTGCAGACAGAATCTTTAGCTTTCAAGATGCCAGGGTATTGCTTCAGGATGATTCCACATATTAGGGATGGAAAGGCAATAGGAAGCTTAGTGGCAGAGGTACCTGCATGTCTCATAGTCTGGTCAAAAATATAGGTCCCATAGTCAAACACAGTCTTGGTCCCTATAGCATAAATGAATCTACCTAAGCCAACAGCAATGGTAGAGGTGTGATTTGTGGGCACCCAGTTGGCAGAACCAATTTTATGCAGCAGAGCATACTTAACAGTCAAGAGACTAGCAGACAGTTTGCTTTTGATGGGCCACTTTTTAACCTTGCCCCCAGTGATGATGTTGCAGACCTCATTATCAGTTACTTCAAGCTCAGGTTGAGCTTCAGCATTTCTACCTAGATAGTGATTGATAACAGCAGGGGAGAACTCTATGCATTTTCTTCTAACAAAAACTTTATGAAAATCATCTGTTCTACCATCAGCACAGTCTTGAGATAAATTGACAATAAACTCTTTCACAAGCATTTCATAACATTTAGAGAATTGAGAAACAGTCTTAATCAAACCTGCAGTTTTGATGAGTTGCATTACCTCTTGATTCTCCAGAGCATCATTTGCTAACTCTCTTTCAAGGGCCAGCCTTCTTTGATACACAAATTTCCACTGGATTGCATTGGAAGCATAGTGCAGATATATGTTATCCAAAGGAACATCACGGACCTTTGTAGCAGATTTAGTAACAGCAATTTTCTTCTTGGAGGGGATGTCAGGGACATCACTTGGGACATCAGCTTCAGAGTCAGAAATGCTTCTTTCCTTCCTCTTCTTCACACTAACTTTGCTTCCAGACTTTGAGGGTCCAGTAGGAACTTTCTTCATCTTTTCTTTAGTAACAGTCTTCAGAGGAGTAACCTGTGGCTTGAGAGACTGTTGTTCACAAACTTGTTTTCCCTTACGAGCCTTGACCCTGTTGGAGATGCTGGAGATGAGGTCATCATCAGCAATATCAATAGGATCATCAAGTTCATCTAGGTCCACCACATCATGCACATTAGGGTTTTCATCTTTCTTAGCAGGAACAGCAGGGACCTCTTCATCTTTCTCAGGTGCAAGAGTCTCATCATCTTTGGTACCAGATGCTCCAACATTGATAGCTTCAGATGTTTCAACATCTTTGGCAACAGGGGTCTCATCATTATTAACAGATGTCTCAACATCTTTAGCAACACCAGGAGTCTCATCATTTTTATCAGAATCTTTGCTGGCATCATCTTGCTCACCTTGATCATCATCGGAAGCAGGCATTTGGGCTAGAGGAACAGAAATTCCTTCAACCTTGTGCCCTTCACTCAAGATTCTGGTGACCATATTTGCAATCGCATTATGAACATAGGACGAGCCCTCTCTACCCTGGACAGAAAAAGTTTCTGGGACAGATCCTCCGGTTGATTTTCTTGCATGCATCTTTCTTGGTTGACTGCGAGCAGAATCAGAAGGAGGAACAGAGTTCAATGGCACAACATCCAGCACAACATCTTGATTGCTCACAACATTTGGTGCCCTAGAGCCTGATGCTGTTTCAGAGATAGGAGAAGATTTCTTTGAGGAAGGACTCTGAGACATGGTGAGAGAAAATGAGAGGCTGGGTAAAGAGTGATGAATGCAGAAACACAGAGAGATAGCGTGAGTGTGGAGGAGAGGTTTTGGAGGAATGAAAACCGTTTGGGTAACTTGTAAAAGGGGGGGAAAATACACTTTAATGTGTAATGATATCCAAGATTTGGAGAGAGAAATAGTGCTGGCCCCACCCCCAATTAATTGCTATAATCCTTCACAAAGACAAATGCCTAATTTGTTTCTTAGATTTTCAAATTGATTTGTATCTAAGGCTTTTGTAAAAATGTCAGCAGGTTGAAGGTCTGTAGCAACATGTTCCAAGCCAATTATTTTGTCCTCAACAAGATCTCTAATGTAGTGGTGTCTAATATCAATATGCTTGGTCCTGCTGTGCTGAATGGGATTCTTTGAAATGTTGATGACACTTAAGTTGTTACAATATAATGTCATGACATCTTGTGTGACATTGTATTCTGTTAACATTTGTTTCATCCAAACAAGTTGAGAACAGCTACTTCCCAAGAAGGAACATCCTCCTGAAGTACTTTTTCTGTCATCAGCACTGCCTGCCCAGTCTTTTAGATAAAGGTGACCAAGTTTTTGGTGCCATAGCTTTGCTTCTTCTTCTTTAGAGCATATAGTAGAATAGCTGGATTCATGAGACACCCACAAGTAGCAGTTATTTTTGGATCTGACACCCCTCATTACTACTTCCTTTTCTTCATTAGTAACCACACACTCAGCTTTAGTGAAGTTGACTTGGTATCCTTGGTCACAGAGTTGACTAATGCTTATGAGATTGGCAGTCAGGCCTTTGACTAACAGAACACCTTCTAAGTTTGGCACTCCTGAACAATCTAATTTTCCAACTCCTTTGATTTCTCCTTTAGCCCCATCACCAAAGGTTACATAACTAGTAGAATGACTCTTGATATCAACAAGCAGATTTTTGATTCCAGTCATGTGTCTGGAACATCCACTATCAAAGTACCAGTCTTCTTTGGCTGAAACTCTAAGAGATGTATGGGCTATTAAAGCCATACTTTTAGGTTTCCATTGTTGCTTCTGGATGGGCATGATCTGGATATCCATATAGTCCGAAGCAGAAAGGCTTAATGTGTCCAAATCTTCCACAGTAATGACATCTCCATCTTTGAAACTTTCTCTTCATTTCACCTTTCTCGTGATGTTGAGTCACATGTTTTGACATCGGCTTCGACATCTCAGCTTCAGGTTTAGTTCTGCTACTATCTTGGACATATTTCTTTGCACCAACAAATCCTATACCAGACATATCTCTTGAACTTTTTCCAACCTGCAAGATCTCCTCCAACATATCCGTGCCACTGTTCAACATTTTTACTGATTTTGACATCTGATCAAGTTTGGATTGTAACAGGATAATTTCACCATTCAGTTCAGATATAGTTTCATTAAGCTCTTTGTTATCAGCCTCCAACTGGGCTATGTATTTCTTCTGCTTTTCACCTTGTTGACATACTTCAGCACTTCTGATACAGAGCTTTCTGTAGGAGGTTGCCAGTTCTTCAAAGGATAGCTCATCTTCACTAGAGTCTTCATCTGAGTTGCAAACTCCAGTAAGAGCTGTGACATGTTTGGTAGATTCTTCTTCAAAATCACTCTCAGAATCTTCATCAGACCAGGAGACTGTCAATCCTTTCTTTTGTTTCTTGAGATAGGTAGGGCATTCAGCTCTAATATGTCCATACCCTTCACATCCATGACATTGAATCCCTTTACTGTGATTGTATTTTTCTTCTGGTTTATCTCTTCTGCCAGAGTCATAAGATCTACTGATGTCAGATGAGATGTTCTTGACATTAGGTCTTGGCTTCTGATCCATTCTTCTTATAATTTTGTTGAATTGTTTGCCAAGCATAGCTATAGATTCAGATAGATTCTCTTCTCTACTTTCCTCTACTTCCTCTTGAGAGTTGGACACAAAGGCTATGCTCTTGTTCTTCTTTTCAGAATTTTCATTGATTCCCATCTCAAAGGTTTGAAGAGATCCAATTAGCTCTTCTACCTTCATTTGGCTGATGTCCTGTGCCTCTTCTATAGCTGTAACTTTCATATCAAATCTCTTAGGTAGGGATCTAAGAATTTTCCTCACCAACTTTTCATCAGACATTTTTTCTCCCAAAGCTCCTGAGGTATTAGCAATCTCGAGTAAATTCATATGAAAATCCTTAATACTTTCATCATCCCTCATCCTTAGATTTTCAAATTTTGTAGTTAGCAGTTGAAGTCTTGACATCTTCACTTTGGAGGTGCCCTCATGAGTAGTCTTTAGGATATCCCAGACATCTTTGGCTAGTTCACACTGGTGAACCAGTCTGAATATATTTTTGTCAATTCCATTGAATAAAGCATTTAGGGCTTTAGAGTTGCCAAGCGCCAATGCCTCTTCATCTTTGTCCCAATCTTCCTCTGGTTTAAGAGTTTTGTTGCCATCTTTATCAGTAATAACAGGATGTTCCCATCCTTTGTTCACAGCTCTCCATGCTTTGCTGTTTACGGATTTCAGAAAAGCCACCATGAGAGGTTTCCAATAATCATAATTAGAGCCATCCAGAATGGGTGGTCTCATTATAAATCCACCACCTTCTTTGTCCATCGAACCAGAAAATACTTTCCCTAGATCTCACCCAGTAAAAACAGGCAGGGTGCCTGCTCTGATGCCAATTGAAATTCTGGACTCAGACACGCGATGTCTTACAGGATGTCACGACATCACTATCTGAATGTTTTTAACTAAATGAACAAAGTGTAAACAGAAAACAAACACAGGAAAATTGTTAACCCAGTTCGGTGCAAACACACCTACATCTGGGGGCTACCAAGCCAGGGAGGAAGTCCACTATAAGTAATATCAATTCAAGGTAATACAACTCAATATTACGCTTTTCACTTAATATCTACCCAATGCAACTTCAATCTAAACAACTTAGACCAGAGATCCTACTCACTCCCCCTCAATCACAGCAGTGATGAAAAACTAACAGACTAATAACATAAGAAGACACTCTTCAAAAACACAACTTGATCTTGCTTAAAAGCTTTGATCAAGTACAATAGTACTCTTGCTTAAAAGCTTCGAGTACTTCTACAACTCAAAACAAAAATGCCTAGACCAAGACAATCATCATGATGATTGTTTGGCTTACAAGAAAACTACAACGAGAAAACTAAATAAAAAAGAAGAGCTCTAACAGTTTCTCAACAAAAACCCTGACGGCAACAGCAGCACCTGCACGGATTAAATAGCCTTCAGACAACACAGCAACTGGGCCTTGGATCCACAAAATAGTTTTTGCCCTAATTAAAACAAATCTCCATTACACAAGGAACTCATAATAGTAATCATCCAAGACGTCCTTGAAACAGATCAGAATCCATTATTACCAAATATAGCGCATAAGGTCTTATCAGATCATACAATCATAAGTAGTAATAGAAAATAACGAACAGCTGCGAATGTCATGACATCGGCCCTGACATCAGGTAAAGGCCTGCATAATGAAGGACTTCACAACAACAGAAAGCATGTCATGACACTGTTTTTGACATGATAGAACCACAATTAGTTTTACCAAAAATTACAGCCAATCAACAACATCTACAGATATGATTCTTGAGATAAGCATAACTTCGACTTCTTTCTATCTCTTCGAATGTCAATTCCAAAAATCCTGGAAGCAGCTCCCAGATCCTTCATATCGAACTCTTTATTGAGTTCAGCCTTCACCCTCGTCACATCTTCAACATTGTTGCTTGCTATAAGAATATCATCCACATAAAGCAACAAGATAACAAATGAATTACCAGGTCGAAATCTGAAGTAAACGCAGTGGTCGAACTGACTTCTAATGAAACTTATGCATGCCATGAACTTGTCGAATCTCCTATTCCACTGTCAAGGAGATTGTTTCATCCCATACAAAGATCTCTTTAACTTGCACACATAATCTTCCTTCCCCTTTTCGACATACCCTTCAGGTTGCCTCATCAGGATCGTTTCATCTAGATCACCATACAAGAACGCAGTCTTCACATCCATCTGTTCCAGTTCAAGATCGAACTGTGCCACCATGGCAAGCAACATTCGAATGGACCTATGCTTCACAACAGGAGAAAACACATCATTGAAGTCGACACCTTCTTTCTGAGTGAAACCCCTTGCAACTAACCTTGCCTTGTATCTTTTCGACGTCACTCCTTCAATTCCTTCCTTAACTTTGAAAATCCATTTACAACTGACTAACCTTGCCCCAACAGGTTTCTTGATCAGTTCCCAAGTGTGATTATCATGAAGAGATTTCATCTCATCATCTATGGCCTTCAGCCATTCAGTCTTATTTCGACTCCTCATAACTTCCTTGTAGTCTCTAGGTTCTTCGTCTAGAACCTCACTTGCAGAGATTAAGGCATAAGCTATAAGATCTGCATACCCAAGCCTCTGAGGTGCCTTTATGACTCTTCTCGACCTATCTCTCGACAATAGGTAGTCATCGTCAGTTTCCTCAACTTCCTCAGCATCTTCTGCTTCTTCTTCGACTTCATCAGGGATATGCAATTCAACATCAACATGCTCCACCTCAACAGGAATCTCTACCTGTTCTAACTCTTCTGCACTTCGACCATCATCATCAGTTTTCTTGAAAGCCATTTCAGCTTCATTGAAAACTACATCTCGACTGGTGATACACCTCCTGTGACCTGGCTCTAGGCACCATAGCCTATAAGCTTTGACTCCTTCAGGGTATCCCATGAACATGCATTTCAGAGCTCTAGGTTCGACCTTGTCTTGCCTAATGTGAGCATAGGCTACGCAACCAAATACTCTCAGTTTGTCGAGATCTGGTGGATGTCCCGACCAAACTTCTTCAGGTGTCTTCATATCTAACACTGTCGAAGAACATCTGTTTATCAGATATGTTGCTGTCGAAACAGCCTCAGCCCAGAACACCTTCTTTAGTCCAGCACTAGTCAACATGCATCTGACTCTCTCCAAAATAGTTCGATTAAACCTTTCAGCCAAACCATTTTGCTGTGGAGTACCTGCAGTAGTTCTATGCCTTGCAATACCAGAGGTAGCACAAAAACTGTCGAATGCCTCATTGCAAAATTCCAGGCCATTGTCGGTTCTCAACCTCTTGACCTTTCTGCCAGTCTGATTTTCAACTAGAGTCTTCCAACTTTTGAAATTCTCAAAAGTTTCATCCTTAGTCTTCTGGATGAATACCCATAATTTTCTGGAATAATCATCTACTATGGATACAAAATACCTTGCTCCTGAATGTGATGGACACCTTGCAGGCCCCAAAAGATCAGCATGGATGTAATCAAGGGATCCATGTGTTCTTTGTTTGCCTTTGTTGAACGTCACTCTGCAAGCTTTTCCAAGTACACAGGGCTCACAAAACTTCAGCTTTTCGACTTTGTCTCCACCAAGCAGATTTTGTTTCCCTAATTCGACCAGACCCCTTTCACTGACATGGCCCAATCTCATGTGCCAGATGTCTGTTTTCGACAAAGGTTTCGTGGATGCAACATTTGTCGAACCACTTACAACTTCAGCCTCAAGGGTATACAAGCCTTGTTTCTTCACGCCTCTCAAGACTTCCTTCGAACCCTTCATGACTCTTAGGATACTTTTCTCTCCTTGGAAAACATATCCTTTCTTGTCGAATTCACCAAGAGAAAGCAGATTTCTCTTCAAATCAGGAACATACCTGACTTCAGTCAACAACCTTATTGACTCATCATGGAGCTTGAATCTCACAGATCCAACACCTGCAATCTTGCAAGCCTTGTTGTTTCCCAGCAATACTGATCCACCATCTTGATCACATAATTCCTCGAACAAGTCTTTGTTTGGAGTCATGTGCCAAGTGCAACCTGAATCCATAATCCACTCCTTCTTAGAGTCACTGCTTGAAACCACAAGAACATCAGATGATTCGAAATCATCTTGAACAACGGAAGCGTTGCCATTATCCTTACCTCCATGATATTTCAGGCGTTCAGGGCACACCTTTCTTGGTGACCCTCCTTCTTACAATGGTAGCATCGAATGCCAGATGCTTCGCCACTGTAAGAATTCGACTGGCTTTTGCCTTTCTTCTTGGCGAACTTACCATCCTTTCGTAAGAGTTTTCCTTTAACGGCCAAACCTTCGCCAACAATCGAAGGTTTATGCTCCTTTCGTTCATTCAAGTCCTTAGAGTACAAGGTTGATTGAACTTCTTCAAACGTCAGGGACTCCCTTCCATACAAGAGAGTTTCTTTGAAGTGAGCATGTGATCGAGGCAAAGAACACAATAGTAACAACGCTTGATCTTCATCATCGATCTTCACATCAATATTTTCAAGATCAAGAATCAGCTTGTTGAACATATCCAACTGCTCAGCCAATACTTTGTCTTCAATCATCTTGAATGAATACAAAGCTTGCTTCAGGTAGAGTCAATTTACCAGTGATTTGGTCATATAAAAACTTTCAAGTTTCACCCATAACCCTTATGACGTCGTCTCCTTTGATACCTACCGGAGAACCTTATCACCAAGGCTCAACAAAATTGCACTGTGTGCTTTCTCGATCATATTCGTCTTCTCCGCTGCCGTCAATTCTGCATTCATGGCTGCCTCTCCCTTCAACGCTTCCAAACAACCCTGCTGAACCAGTATGGCTTTCATCTTCAAGCGCCACAGACTGAAATCATTCACTCCGGTGAACTTTTCAATCTCATACTTTGTTGAAGGCATCTTCTCCATGCTCACCGCACCAATTTGTTGTGAAAAACGATGTCAAGAACGAAGTATAATATTAATTAGGGAAGATAAGAAGAACACACGAATTGGTTATAACTGCTATTCTTTTACTTTCTCTTAAAACAAGATTACAAGTTTACAAGAATAACAAATAACCTCTCTCACCCTAAATTAGGATTTGCAGCTTAGCAATGATGAGAGACTAGTATGCTATTTATAATAAAACCTAACATACTAACTAATGGGCTTTTTCAGCAAGGCCCATTATACAAGCCAACTTAATAAACAAGCTAACTTAACAAATTAGGGTTTAAACACTAAAACCTAATTTAACATGCTAACAACCCTAGCATCTTCGACATCTGCATGCTAGACCCATCTTCGACTACAGCATGCACACTTCGACAACAGCATGTGAACAACCTTCGACTTCATGGTTAACTCTGTCGAACTGTCGAACCAAGAAGCTACCCTTCGGTCATACTAGAGTTCGATCCAATATCTCACATAAACAATTTACATTATGTTTAAATAGACTAACAAACTAATAGACCAATGAGAATATGAGACTAAATTTTTTTTGCATCGACTTATTTTTATTTACCTATAAATATAATTCATTGAGACTATTTGTATGAGAGAAATTATGAAAACAAGTTATTATATTGTTCATAAAGTGTTTTCATCTTATTTTTACAAGTTCTTCTAGATAACCAAGTTTTATTTATATATTTTTATTCAACGTAAAAAACATAACATAATGTTAAATAAATTCCACATATTTATTTAAATAAACTGATCTTATAGATTTAAAAGGCTTTTTTATGGTTTGAGGCCTAATATTTTTAACTATATAGACTTATAAAAAAGCATAAATCTTTCATATTTAAAAAAAAAAAGCCTAATTTGCCTGGAGTCTGTGATTGAATAAAGGCCAAGAGTCTGTGATTTAATAAAGGCCAAATATAATGAATAATATTTGATCTTCATAGTTTTCATTTATCCAAGTGTATGATATAATGAAAATTTAAAATATGTAAACTTAAGACTAAAATTTATTTATTTATTATATATTTTATTTTAGTTTCAATTGAACTCTATGTTGCAGACCACCTTTTCATTTATATTTTATAAACTAAAATTTCTGAAGATAAAAAACAAAAAGTGGAATCACAAACCTGATTTAGAAAAGAAACTGAATAAAATAATATTATATTATATTAAAATAAAATATAAATTAAAATAAAAAATAAAAAGCTCAACAAATTACATAATCTATTAACCTATGAAACAAAATAAAATCCTTAAAGTAAAATTTAATTGGAGATGATCTTAAAGAGATATGAAACAAAATAAAATTTATTATTAATTTAACAAGTAAATGAGGTAAAAAATGCTTACTCTCATTCAATACTTAGAACAATCAGTAGGTTTGAATGAAACAATATTCTTTTTTAGGTCATAACCAACTAAATAGTTCACTTGTAATTTGTTTCCAAAGATTCCAAAATTATGTTTTCTATGTGGAAAAATAGCAAGACATTCAATCCCTTTGGATAAAGATATAAAGGAGCCCATAGAATCTAATTTAACATCTGCGCCACTAAAATGAGCAGTAATGACAGGAAAATTCGGTTGTTTGGATGTGGTATTTTTGAATGTGGTATTATAACAAAGGTTAAATTCACCACTATCATCATGAAATCGTTCTAGTTTAACCACTTTTTTAACTGCAGATTCAAACTTATGGTAAAAACGACGTGGAACAAAAGTTAGCGTTGAACCCGAGTCAATTAAGATGTTATGTGTAGAAGCATTTACTCCTTTATTCTTAAACCCACTATACTTTATTCTTTTACTTCCCACGCTTACTGCTTTCAAATTTAAATAGTAATACTCTTCTTGGTGGTTTCCTACCAGTTTGACCATAGGAGTTGAAACAACATTATTACCAGAGACTTTAGCAGCATCTCCAAAATTGATTTTGCTAGGTAAATTAATATTTCTATCATCAACTAAACAATATGAGAATCTTTCATCGGTGAAAGATCCTAATTGTTTTATAAGTGACAAAGGTCCAGTTCCAAAACCAATTACACCTGAACTTTTTCCGCTATAAAAAGTATTATTGTGTCCACATCCTATCACAATTTTAGGAAATGAGACCATAGATCCGGAAGTTGACTCAAATGCAATTGTCTCCAATATAAGATCTCCTTGTGTCTTTTGAGTAAGACCATAACCTAATGTATATTCACAAGCATCTCTATCATTAGAACAAGAAGTTTCTGCTTCTGTAGATTTACATCTACTAGAAGAACATGGAATATTTTGGTAACTCGAAGATTTTGAAGGGTTAAAAATAGGAGATGTTTGATTGAAACATACATTACAAGGCTTACATTGAAGCCATATAAGGTTACTACCTGAATCCAAAAAACCATAAACCTTAAATGGTGGGGTACCAATGTAATAACTCATGAGATATCCACCACCTTCATAGATCAAAGATGACCCAAGTTTGTTTTTACTAATAAAAAATTCACGGTGGATATAGTTTGAACGATTGATAGAACGGCGTGCATCATTGATAATTCGTTGGAATTTACTTTGTGTAGGATTGTAGAGTGGTGATTTATAAGAATCACGATGAATGAGTTCAATACTAAAACCATTGTTTATAGCATGAGAATAAATTATAAAGCTAAAAAGACAGAAGAAAATAAGGATAAAACATGAAACTTGTGACATTATGCTAGAGATTTGAGTGAAAACTTAGTTATCTCAATTATATTGTTGCACTGCATTTTATAAGATTAGAATGCACATAGACATAAAGATAAGAACAACATAAAATAAATTGTTTAAAATAGTGAATATTTATTAAATCAAAGGTTTATTATACTTTTGGTAAAAAAAATTGTGTTAACTATTATACCTATTTTAAAAATTTAATTTGACATTATGAAAAAAAAAGATTGTATTTGATATTTTTTACTTAATATAAAATAAAATTATCTGCAAATTTTAATTAATTGATGAATCTTGTCGATATAGAGGTCGAGTACATCATTTAAACAATCAATTTTTTAATAAACTTGAAAAGAAAAGTTTTATTTATAATAGAAAATAAGAGATAGAGCATTTGATTTGAAATTATTACAAAGATATTTTTTAGCTTAAATCCAAAAAATAATTTAGTAAATACCATCATTTGTTTAAATGCATTTGTCAAGAAGATTATACCTCAAATACATAAATATTAATTTTAAAAATAATAATGAAAAATTCTAATTTCAATTTCGATAGGTCAATTTTTGTTAAGGGAGTTAAATTCCTTATGACAATATCTAGATTTAATTGTAATTATAGTTCATGTATTTTAGTCCAACCACAAACCTATTCCCTCAATTTTAAAATCAAAAACTTTTAATCTCACTCCCATATTTGCCATAAGTTTTTCAACAATCAATAATAACAACCAAATCTCGAGCATTATAAATTACAACGATGAAAATTAATTTTTAGTTGTTTCCAATGCATTTTATACTAAAGGTAGCTCTACCCAACTTTTTGGGTTGGGTAGATAAGAATTCACCTTTATTTAAACACGAATTTATTATGATTAAACAAATATTCACTATTTTAAACCCATTACTTTATGTTGTTCTTATCTTTTGGTCTATATGCATTCTAACCTTATAAAAAGAAACCATTTTAATTATATTTTTGCATTAAATATAAATAAATTATTCATATTGGGTAAACTAATTAAGGAAATTCAAATATTTTTTCTCAAAAAAGTCTAATAAAATATTTAAAATAGTATAATAGCTAATTATTATCAGATGTGAAGTTATTAAACGATTGTAATTAATAGTATAATTTTTCGAGTGTAATTTAATTCATATATATATATATATATATATATATATATATATATATAGCTTATCATATGAGAATGTGAGAATGAATCTGAACCGTTAGATTTTAAAATAAATGGTGGAGATTATGTGTGAATATTTTTTTATCTCTCCTCTATTATTAAAATAAATGATGTAGGAGAGAGAAAAAAGGATTCACACATAATCTCCACCATTTATTTTAAAATCTAATGGTTCAGATTCATTCTCACATTCTCATATAAAAAAGACATTCTCATATGATATGTCCTATATATATATATATATATATATATATATATATATATATATATATATATATATATATATATATATATATATATATAAGAACAATAAAGGATTTTAAATAGTTAATATTACTTTAATCAAATGTTTATTATTTTTTTGGTAAAAAAAGTGTGTTAACTATTATACCTATTTTTAAAACTTAAAATATTGTATTTGATTTTTTTTACTGAATACAAAATACTACTAATTAAATGCAAACAAAAAATAAATATGGTATCCATTTCGTGTGTGTGTTAGGGGTGGAAATAGGCCAAACCGATAATAGGGGCCTACAGGCTAGCCTATATAGGCTCAGGCCAGACCACACATTATTTTTAAATAGAAAAGACCTAGGTTTCTTTTTAAGCCTATTTAGTTAAAAAGGCTAGGCCTCAGGCCCTAAAAAAAACCTTTTAACCCTATCAGGCCGGCCTATTTAAATAAATTTGAATACTCTTTTATGATCATTATGTTATGTTTTGTACTTTGAATTAAAATACATAAATAAAACTTGGTTATCTTGAGGAACTTGTGAAAATAAGATGAAAACACCAGATGAACATTGTTTTCATAAGTTTTCTTAAACAAATAGTCTCCTAGAACTTATGTTAATAAGTAAGTTAAAATAAGTTAGTCTATTTAAACATTACTTTAACTGCTTATTTACACATGTCTAAAACAAATAGGCTTTTATGTAGGCTAATCAGGCCTTCAAAAAGGCCAGGCCCAGGCCTAAAAAATAAGCCTACGACAGGCTACATGCCAGACTTAGGCTTGGCAAAGCCTAGCTCGGCCCAGCCTATTTCCACCCCTAGTGTGTTGATATATATATAGCGCATATCTGATGAGAATGAGTAAGTTATATGAGAATGTGATAATAAATCTAAACCATTAAATTTTAAAATAAATGGTAGAGATTTAATGTCACCATTTATTATAAAATCTAATGATTCAGATTCATTTTCATATTCTCATATAACTTACTCATTCTCATTAATCCATATTCTCCTTATTAAAAAAAAAATTATATTCTAATTATAATTAATTGAGTAATCTATTCGATATAGAGGTGGAGTACATCATTTAAACAATCATTTGTTTACTAAACTTGAAAAGAAAAGTTTTATTTATGATAGTAATAAGAGGGAGAGAGCATTTGATTTCAAATTATGACAAAGATATTTTTTAGTTTAGTTCAAAAAAATAAAATAGTAAATACAATGATTTGTTAAAATGCATAAGTCAAGAAGATTATACCTCAAGTACATAAATATTAATTTTAAAAATAATAATGAAAATTTTATATTTTAATTTTGATAGGTCAATTTTTGTTAAGGGAGTTAAATTCCTCATGACAATATTTAAATTTATTTGTAATTATAGTTCATGTATTTTAGTCCAACCACAAACCTATTCCATCTATTTTAAAATTAAAAACTTTTGATTAGACATTTATTTTTGAGAAAAAAATAGGAATTTCCTTTATTTGTTTACCAAATAAGAATAATATATTATATTTAATGCAAAAAAAAAACTTTAACCTGGTTCTCTCGTGCATTTCATATTATTCTCTAGAGATTAATATTTTTATTTTCTCCTTTCCCTATTATAAGAAAATACTATCTTTTGAAAATTATTAAATAATTTATTTCTTTAAAGTTAGATACGTCAATTATTCAATTACTTTAAAAAATAATTCTTTTGTTTATAGTAGTAATTAAAGAGAATATAATGGGTCAATTATTCAATTACTTTAAAAAATAATTCTTTTGTTTATAGTAGTAATTAAAGAGAATATAATGGATGACAATTGGACTCGCCTCTGGTGAGTATTTCTAAAAATTATCCATAACGGATATGGGACTGATCCTGCAAAATTACCCACTAAAATAATCGGTTATGAGTGCATATACGAATACCTTAATACCTACTCCGCCCCATATATATATATATATATATATATATATATATATATATATATATATATATATATATATATATATATATATATATATATATATATATATATATATGTTTTGTTTTTATTATTAATATACATTTTAATTAAGAATTTTATTAAATACATTTCTATTAAATTTGTAGATATTTTAATATAAATGTTTGTTTTATTCATAACTCAACAATGTCCTCCTTATGTTTTTTTATTTTGTTTAAAAAATTTAAAATAACATGATAAATTATAATTAATCATTTATTTTTTAATAAAAATGCGGGTAAATGGGTATAGGTATGTGTAATTAAGTGCCCGTTGGATACATGTACGAGTATAAACATTGGTGCCCACGCAGATATGATCTCGGGGACAAAGATTTCTTTTAACTACGGATATAGGAGCAAATACTATAGTATCATGTCCAAACCCTGCTCATTGCCACCTCAAGAAACATATATTTAAAGATAATACAATGCTACTTTTATTTTAGTTCCATTTTTTTAATAAATATCATGATTGAATACATTTGTAAAAATTTAATTTACCAATGAGTAAATATTAACTCTTTAGAACAATAAAAACTTGTATTTTCAATTTAGATATGTCAAAATATTTTTAGGGAGAGTTCAATGTCTCAAAAAAAATATTTAGCCATAACTACAATTTTAGTCCGTGCTTTTAACCAACTAGAATTAATTTCTCTATTTTAAATACTTTTGGTATGAGTCATATATATCCTCAACATTAAGATTATGTGATGTAAGTGGATATCTATGAGAGAGGATAGTATAATATTTATGTCTGATTTGTTCGATAAATATAAGGGTTAAATAAGTTTTTGTCTCTATAAATATTGAAGTTTTATTTTTAGTCTCTCCTGAGTTTTGGCATCGGTTTTAGCTGGTTTTGGCAAAGGTTTTTTTGTAAAAACTGTTGCCTAAAGGCAGAGAGGGACTAAAAATGAAAACTCCAATATTTATAGGGACCAAAAACTTATTTAACCCTAAATATAATATACATATTTGTCTCATATTCTTGCGGGCATTTGTTTAACGGGTAATCTACGGGTTTTAAGATATCTGTACGAGCTTTGGTGTTTCAAAGAAAGCAATTGTAGTTTGGTTGGTTACTCTGGTTCTGACTTTGCCGGGTGCAAGTCGGATGGGAAGAGTACTAGTGATACATGTCACTTGTTTTCAAATTTCATAGTAAGTTGGCATAGTAAAAAGCAAGTTTCCGTTTATTTGTCAACTGCTGAGGCAGAATACATGACAACCGGTAGTTATTGTGCACAAATCTTTTGGCTTAAGTAACAACTACTCGATTTTGATATAAAACTTTCACGTATTCCTATTATGTGTGATAACACTAGTGCCATTAACCTCTCCAAGAATCTTGTACTACATTCACGTATTAAACATATCGAGATACGTCACCATTTCCTTCGTGACCATGTTGAAAAAGGGGATATTGTGTTCGAGCATTGATAGTAAAAATCAACTTGTCGACATTTTCATTAAACCTCTTGCAACTGAACCATTTTTCAATATACGAGGGGAATTAGGGATCATTGATATCTCCAATGTTGATTAAGTTCTCATTTGTTGTTTCCACTTTATACTTTTGCTCTAATATTTTGTTTAAGTATTTTACATCACGTGAGTGCAACTTCCGTTCCATCAAGATTAAGGTAATATCGTTCCAAATTTTCTCCTTGAAAGTAAGCCTTTTTCTTTATGCGTGTTTAGTTGGTTTAAGATGCTTGCAATTCTCTTAAATGATGAAAACAATGAATGTTAAATTCCAAAAATTTCATTGATAACCATTGTTGTACATGCGCGGAAGGTGAGCCCTACTCCCCCCTCTTCTCTCGGACGGGGGGATATAAAGGTCAGTCGATTTTGAACGTGTTTACATTTGAACTATTAATTTATACTAGTGAAGGAAGGGGAAAAAATCTAAATAAACCAAACTGACATGTGAGCGCAGAGCACTTAAGAGATCGATGATCAGAAGGTTGGTTATACATAAGGAAGGTATTAGCATCCTAAGTATCTGTAGTACTCTACGGGAGCCTTTTATTTATGTTTGTGCTATGAGTTGTATTGTTCGTTTGTTACTGGGAAAGTTTCTCCTTTGTGTAAGGAAGAGAGTGAGTATTGTTAAACAAAAGGTGAGGGACCTAAACAAGTTTTTGTTTCGTGTGCTCGTAAAGATTCTCACGAATCTCATGCCCACCTATCCCTAGAGGAAGTCAGAGCATTTGTAGTTCAGGGAATTATAGGCAATTATGGTTGTTGGTTCGCCGAGGATAGACCTCGTACCTACCTATTCTCAAAAGGAAATTGAGAAATCAGAGCAGTTGTAATTCTGGCAATATGTTGGTGATGTTTTGTTTGTGTCTTGTTGGAAGCCCAAGATTGAAGCTAAAACTTATTTCTAGTAAGAGAAAGAGACAAATTGTCATCTTAGCGGGGGAGATATCTCACCTATTTCACCACAAACATTTTTTAGAATAAAAAGAATGTTCTTTGCATAATAAGAGAGGGACCTTAACTTGAGTGTACAAGTGCACCGCTTACATCACTTAAATGAAAGAAGTATGTTGAACTATAATAAGAGAAAGACTCCAACTTGGATTTTGAATCAGCAAGTGTGCCACTTACATCACATAAATGGGAAATGTTTGACAATGTTTGATTTGAATATGGTGTAATAGAAGAGGCATCTCTTCCATAAAGATGACTCATGTCTCACCTCTGGGGAAGAGTTTGAGTTTGAATGTCTTGCACAAAGCCCAGGATTGAGGCTAAATTGAATAAAATATGAAATGTTTGGAACAATTTATAGCCTAAATTGTATTATACAATAAAATTTATTATTTCATAGCCTAAATTGCATTTAAATAAATTATATACCAATTATAGTTGAAAACTATTCATCTAAGAAGTTTTCGCGGGACACTGTCACCACAATACCTTTTTTTATTTAAATCAACAAAATCTTATAAATATTTATAATTAACATAATCTCGCTATTTTTATGGGACACTATCATCACAATACATTTTTTTTATTTAAACAACCAAATATTATAAATATTTATAATTATCAGTGATATTTGTAAATATTTATGGTTATTAGTCTTGTTTGTAAATATTTATTGTTATTAGACATATTAAATTTATCATGTTGGTGACTTGATAAATATTTCTTTTTAAATATTTTTAGTTATTAATGATTTTATAATAACAATTAGTCTAAATTACAGTTTTGGTCCCCCTATTTTGTTTTTAAACACTTTTGATCCCTCATCCCCATTTTGGCTAAAAAAATACTTATGTGTCACTTTTTAAAATAGTAGCTCATCCTCAAGTGGGGATGGGGGACCAAGATTGAGGATGGGGATCAAAAAACGTATTTTAAAATGCGACACAAGCGTTTTTTGTAGCCAAAGTGGGGATGAGGGACCAAAAGTGTTTAAAAACAAAATAGAGGGACTAAAATCGTGAAAACACAAAAATAGATGAACCAAAACTGTAATTTAGCCTAACAAAATATATATCACCAACAACTTAGCCTTATCGAATTACCTAAGATATGAATGATTATTGCATTTTGCATGTTCTTTTTTTTACATAGCTACTATATATATAGATTCATCACTATGCCAAAAAAGAGCAGAGAAAGCACTTTTTTTGGCCTTTAGCAGCACTTAAAAGTGCTGCCTATGGTGGCGCTGCTGTAGGTATAGACAATGTTTTTTATTTACGCAAAAGCGCTGCCTTATGTATACTTTAGGCGGCGATTTTCTTTGGAAAGTGCCTTCTAAAGGAGGTCTGTAGCGGGGCTTTTTCATGAAAAGTGCTTTCTAAAGTAGGCCTTTAGCAGCGCTTTGTCTAGCTTTTTTATGCCTTTTGTTGGCATCTTTAGGCAGCGCTTTTTCAAGAAAAAGCGCTTTCTATTAACTCCCTTTAGACAGCGCTTTTAAAAGCAATGTCTAATGTATTTTTAAGTCATCTTTAGGCAGCGCTTTTCCAGGAAAAAGTGCTTTCTATTGTGGACTATAGGTAGCGCTTTTCCTAAAAAGGGCTTTCTATGCTTCACGTTAAAAATGACTATTTAAACATTTTTTTATGTTATATACATGTAGTTCCATAGAACTGTAAACCTGTAATTCCATAATCCCATAATAATTCCATAATCCCATAATCCCATAAAAAAGGCATTATATACCATTATAATCCAAATTATATACACCATTATAATTCAATTCACATGTTTGCAACAGAACCAAAATCATCCCTAACAATAACAAAGTCATCCCTAAGAATAACTAAATCAGCCCTAACAAAATCAGCCCTAACAATAACTAAATCAGCCCTAACATAATCAGCCCGAAATCGCCAAAATCTGACGAGCGGACGGTCCTGGTCCTGCAAGGTATGAACAGAACAACACGGTCAATTAAACTAACTTGGCTCCAACACAATTAAACCTAATTTTTCATAACACTTTTCAACTTCCAATACCTTATATGATTATTTTCTCAATAAAGTATTCACAAAATTCCTCCTTGATTTCTTCCAATTGATTTTTCGTGTAATGAGCACCCTTGTATTCATCAAAGTACTACATAACAAAACATAATATGCATGATTTAGTTAAAAATAATAAATTATATGAAATATCCAATAAATATTAAAATAAATCCTAAGTTATAAATCCATACCGTGATTGGAATCTCTATTTGATTCAAATAAAGGGTTTCTTTCATAAACCTCAAAACAAAGTATCCACATTCTATACTGTTACGCTGTTGAGCACACTACATAGAAAAACAAATAAGAATGTATAGTTGCTTGATATATACCGTAAAGTATCCACAATCTATCTGCAATCTTGTTTTATCAAGTAGCATCACTATTATAAGCATAAATGTGAAAATTAATGTACCTCCACTTTGATCCATGTAATGTTGCTTGATCTAGACCGTGATACTCGAGCTTCTCTTTGAGAGCGGAATACTTGTATTGATCTAACAAAATAAAAGCATATATTTAGAACAATTTCACAGAAATAATTAAATATACAAATACACACGAATATTTAGAACAATCTTACTTACGTATCAATCATTAACTTCATATCTCGATAATTTATCCATTCACCATCTACCGAATTCAGATAATACACCACTTCTTTGAAAGGATCAATAGAAACCAACAACCAGGGACGTCTATAAATTAAAACAAAAGTTTAGATGGAAATTTTCAACATAAAAGATACAAAGATTATAATGAACTTAGAATGAAGTACTAACCCCACAGGAATAGTATTATACAGTAAAAGATACGAGCTTTCTGTACTACTGGCCATGAATCTCTTAATTAAGTGATATCTTACTGAATCTAGATCCTGAACAATTGAAGCTCCGTTGACACGGGAGGGAGACACGAAATGGAATCTGTTTGACAATTGATTCCCGCACATCAATTTTTCATACAAGAACCTTAAACATAAACATAATAAACATTAGACTATTTTCATTGAAATGTGTAAAGAAATTGTTTGACTAATTAAACAATAGATTGATCGCATTACCGGATGTATGAGTGTACAACACCGATGCCTAATTCTGTATGCTGAAAAATTTGTTCCATGTCCTCTTTTGCAATTGTTTCGGAGCAAGAAAAACCAAAAATACCTTCCTCCATATCCATTTGACAAATAGCACCATTCATCAAATATGATGTTACCACAAGTGTTTCAAGACACACCTGAAATCGAGGTACAAAAGGTTTTCTTGCCACGGTTCTTGGAAGATCCTTTTTCTTGTTGGGTACGCTACTAATTTTCTGGCTCACTTGTTCTGACTCTTTAGCAGATACCGAACAATCATATAACTTAGGTAAATTATAAAATCGTGCATTTTTTGAATTCGGATCATATAATTAACACTTTAAATGTACCTCTTTTTGTGATGCAACAGACTCGTTGTGCCGCAAAATCCCTTTATCCTTAGATGCGGGTTTTATAGGAGTCTAAAATTAACATGTAATAAAAATGTACGTAATAGTTTAGAATTGAAATTTGAATACTAAAATATTCATAATGGTTTTCAACATACCTCATCATCTATGAAAATGAGGTGCAACGGCCATGCAACAAATGATCCTATTGCATCTTGCAACAATGTTGTCTCTAGAACAATGTCAGGTATCGGTAGCAACATATCCAAATCTAATGCAACATCAACCGATACTTTCAGATGTCCATCAGGGAGCGGTCTATGGTGAAGTAAATCTCCCAAAGTGTTATGCACTTTTCCCTTGCCAACTAGGCGATAAGTCGGTGATGATATAGCTGACAAGATGAAATGCCCTAAACCAATAATAAATATGTTACTCTTAATGTGTATATATGTCAATTAAAATAAACGTTCTAATTTAATTTCATAATAACATATATAATTACCTTGGGAAATTTATTTTGACAATTGATACTAGCTTTGTCACTAGTTTGTTTCCCCTCTGAACTGCACTTTTCCGCCATATATCTCTCTTTATCCTTTTGAAATTCACGGACTTGCGCCTTTAATTGCTCCAACGTTTGCATCACTTCTTGATTTCTAGGATTTATTTTCCTTGGATGCTTATACAAGGAAGATGGAGTCACACCATGTCCTTTACCCCTCACCCGACCAGGATACTCAACAACTTTTAGTGCTAGACTAAGTACGCTCCTGTTATCCAGGTCCTCACCTGTGGTTACTGATTAAGATAAAGTCTCTTGAAATTCATTTACATATCGAAAATTATTAGTGGAGATAAAAATGTTATACTTACACAATGTTATACCTGTGGTTACTTTTTATTTGTTTTGTATTAAGCCCAAAATTGAGGCAGACTCTAGAGGGGATTCTTCTAAGTGTGAGTTGTATGGGACTTATTTTTGTATGGAGCTTAGAATTTGAGGTTCAACCTGCTGAGGGATTATATTTCTGTCTCGTACAAAGCCCAAGATTGAGGCTGACTTAGCTTAGGAGGGATTTGGTATGAGTATTGAGATTTTCTATGTCTCTTATTCTTGGAGAATTTAACTCAAATGATGGAGATTAGGATAGAGTCCTAAATACTTGAATGATTGTGATTGTGTATTCTAAGGGTTTTGATTCTCACTGGGACTGGATAAAGGTGAGTAAGACCTGTCCTATGCTTTTATGAAGCCCGAGGGTCCTTGTACTAAGCCCAAGAGGAGGCAGGGGAACTTCCAAGAAGCATGTGGGTCCTTGCATTCTGAGCCCAAGAGGAGGCTATGTGGGATTCTCTAGTTTGGCTCTAAGCAAGGGTAAGAGGTTTCACCTGGAATAATCCTCTTTAGGTGGGTGTGCCCTATTGATTAATCTAAGGGTTTAGAGGTTTCACTAAGAATAATCCTCTTTTGGGAATGTAGTACTATGATTGTCTTGTAAGTACGAAGTGCGCCTAAGAGGGGGGGGGGGGTGAGTTAGGCTCTTAAATTTTTTATCGGTTTTTAGTGATGTTTGGATTATTTTTCTGGTTTATGGAAAGTTTATGAAAGTAGTAAAGTGCAAAAAAAATAAATGACACAAGGATATATCCTGGTTCCCCTCACAATCCAAGAGTACTCCAGTCCCCTTACGCAATAAGAGATTTCAATATAGTTGGTAACTTGTACAAGACAAGCCAAAAACACCAAGAACAGTCCTCTTGGATTTTACACTAAGTCAACTAGGAGAACAAACCTCTTAAAGTGAGTCTCTTACTTAACAAACTTAATCTGAATTTTTACAAGAGCTTTGAAGTATTATACAATATATCAATCACTTGATCGATCTTCTCTTTCAAGAAAAACAATTCACAAAGATATATTAGTGCTCAAGGTTTATGAATGTATGAGAGATGTTTTTCTGAAATCGATATGTAACAATATGCAGAAAATTTTATCGATGAAAGTTCAAGTATCTAGAATACTTTGTTTGAAATTTTTGTGAGAGAAAGGTTGTAAATTGTGTGAAAGAGGTGAGACATTGATATCTAATATGCATGGTATTTATAGATAACTATATGCCTCTTAGAATGGTTGCATATTGACAAAACAATGCAATGGTTAAGAGTTTGAAAGATCAATTCGTTTGGAACAAATATAATATGAAAAAGTGCCACTAGTTCAGATGTAACCCGTTACCTGAAGGATGTAATCGGTTACATGGTTACGTTACAGCCCAGAAATTCAAAATCACGATCATGTAACTGGTTACCAACATGATGTAACTTGTTACATCATGTTGAAAATGTTCAATGACAAAGGATGTTTGCTACTGCCAACGATGTAACCGGTTACATGATGTAGGTAACCGGTTACATCAATGCAAAGGGTTCCTAACATGATTTTCAAGAGAGAAAACTTATGCCATGTATCTTTGAATTTTGACTATGCATTTGAACAAAAGTGTATATGATTTGGAGCACTAAAGAATATAAATGTAAAAGATTTAGCTTGTACCAATATGAGTTGAATATCAATCAAACCAAGACTTAATCTTCATGAAATTTCAAGCTCGATCCTATGCCATTTGTCTTTTCTCGTCCTTTTTGAAATACATGCAATATGTTTTCTTCATCAAAATAAAATCTTTAATCAATTTGGAGAAGCTTGAAAATACATTCTCCCCCTTTTTGATGATGACAACCAATGAGCATTTGAGCTTTGTTATTTTGTTCGAACATACATGCTCCCCTTATCTTGATAGCTTTCTTGATTATATATGGCTGCACAAATTTTGGACAAAAGCAACATACAACATATACATATCACTTATCCCCTTTGGAATTATCAAAAAGGATGGGGAAAAGAAGAACATAAATATACTTAATGTGCATATAAACGTAGAATATCACATGACAAAACACACAAACCATGATTGAACAAAGCATAAAGTCATAAATAGAATATTGTCTTAATTGAGTAGCAAACATAAGAACCATGAAAGGAAATACTACATAAGTTTTAAATTGATAATAAGTACTTATATAAGCTAGAAACATGTGAAAAGAAGACATTCAACAAAGCATAAATATCCTTGTCTTGGTCTTCATCCATTTGCTCCTCACTCTCCTCTTGGGGTTGGTTTTAGGTAGCAAGAGCGGCGAGAAATTTCAAGCGAACATTATCAATTCGAGTGTTGATGAGGTCTTCCATCCCACGCATATGGTTGTATAAAAATTCGTTCGAGAAACCACCTTCCGGAACTAGAGGTGGAGTTGGATATTGAGCCACATTTTAAGAAGGAGGAGGTTGTTCAATATGTTTGTAGAGTCCATCCTTATCTTTGAAAATTCCCATTTTCTTGTTGGCATCTTTGACACTAATTTCACAAGCTCGAGAAGTCATCTTAACACCAGGTTCTCGATTTAAAGGAACCTCACCATATTCCAAAATAAGTGAAATAATATGAGCATAAGGAATACTACCTTTAAGATTCCTTTGATGAAGCATGTAATGCATAACCACATATGCCCAATTAACCTTGATTCAGTGTTTGATGTCAAAGATAAGTTGCATATCAACACCACTAATCTGGGAATGGTTAGAGTGTTTAGGGAGCAGAATGTATGCAATCGGGTAGTGAAGCATACGATCGCTAACTGACAGTGTGAATCAATAGAGGTGGACTCGGTCAGAGGAAGAGGTTCTGCTTGCGAGTTCCTGCTACGTTATACGGCTAATGCTAAAGTAATACCCATATTTTTCAAAGTTTTTAAAACCTTCCTCATCACAAAAATTATGACGTATACGAACACCTTCAGAAAGTAAGCCCAAACATTTCCCAAAATCCTCTAAACTTACGACAATGTCAGTTTTCTTAACATGAGAACTTAAAGTGCAATCCCTAGAAAATGATAGTTTTGCATAAAAATCCTTTGCTAGGTCAGGATACACAAAAGCAGAGGTTCCAATAAAATATGTAAATCCTTGATATCTTAGTAAAGGATTGAAATGGAAACTTGTGGAAGGAAAAGAGTCAAGGTTACCATATTTGACAGATGTGAGAGCTCTGTTCCGGAAGGGAAATTGGAGTCTCTTTTGCATCATTGTAGGCTAAGGAGCTTCTTCTTCAGAATCATTTGCTGGGTTACATGTACTTCTCCAATTTTTTACTATCCTTTGGATTTTCTTGTGGGTGCCATTGATGGAGCTTGAAGGTGTTAGGGTTTTGGAAGAGGAAGTGATAACGCGAAAATGTATCACATATTTGGCTTGATTTATATAGATTATTTTCCTATTTTATTTTAATTAAGTTACTTTATTTTAGTATTATGCTGGTATTTCTATTGTTTCAGGTATTTTGTTCATGCAAGAAGTATTTGACAAATGGAGAAGAATCGAGTTTAAAACCACCAAAAAGGAAGAAATAAAGAAAATGATATATATATATATATATATATATATATATATATATATATATATATATAAATAAAAGAGTGGGGCCATGTTTATATATATATATATATATATATAAACCATATTATGAAAAGTAAGTCACATTAAATGTGACGTTCGTCACTTTTGTGTGACGTTAGGCCATGCAATGCCGAACGGCAATATTGAATGGGCCAGGACGCCCGTCTCAGCATGAAGCCCACGTCTAAACTTCATTGTCAAAAGCCAAGACGCCCGTCTCCACCATTAGGGCCACGTCACCCACGTCTCAAAAGACTTTTTCAATCTCACGTTAATTCAATTGCTATATTTTAGGAAGACCAAGACCACGATTGAGAAAAAAGAGGTTACCACCAAGCACTATATAAAGAACCGGATAGTTATGTGAAAAGGGGGTTGGACCATTCTTAGTCCCAGCCACTGTTTTTAGTTCAGTATTATTTTCCTTTCATTACAACATTTTTAATTCCAGCTTTTATTTCTACTTTCGTTTATATTTTCTCACAACAATTTCTACATCGGAAATTGTTGTGAATCTTTAACTGATCTAACCTTACGTTAGATTTGGTTTTTTATTTCCTTGTTTTAATTCCTGCTGAATAATATTTGAAGAACAATCCAACCAACCTGTGGTGGAAGTTCAAGTACTCCAAGATTCCAAGTTTAATTAATTCAGATTATATTATTCAGGTTTATTGTAATACCCCGACTCTCCGACACCGGTAATTATCATTAAATTGGTTAATTGATAATTAAAATGCACTTTGGTCTTAGTCCATATCATTTAAGGTCCAATGTGCCCTTTAACTAAGTGGTATTTACATAAATGCCACTTAGTTCAATTCCAACCAATTCCATTGCTTCCTCTTAAGACTTCTAAAACAAATAATTACCGGTGTCGGAGAGTCGGGGTATTACATTTATTATTTACCGCCTTTATTTATATTTATTTGCATGATATATTGTATGCCATTTAATATGCCTTTTATTATGAACCGAACCGATTTATGCATGTTTAACCGTATCAATATGTCTGGCTAGTTTATTTAGATGTCGGTATGTAAAGTAATTTAACCGTAGGGATCCAAAATAAATTGGCTTAATTACGTTTTATTAAAAATCACTCGTTTATGGTTTTGTGTCTAATTTAATTTCTTAAAGTTCTAAAATCAAAAGAGCGAGAGTTTGAGATTTTAGAACTAATAAAGGTTAAGGTCAACAGAGCGGGAGTTTGAGATCTTTATTTGGATAGTAGACATAAGGAATTAGTTTTAAGGATGGCGAAAGCGTATTAAAACTGATTAGAATTTATTTACTTTCAAAAAGTGTTTTTAAACCCGACGCGGGATGGCGAGAGCGTACGTTAAGGAATACTAGCATGATCCGAGTCAACAGAGCGAGAGTTTGAGACTAGGAGATTTAAGCAGGTAACGTCTTTATGAAGCGTGCATTTTATCAAATATGATGTTTTCAAAAAGCGTTTCTAAATCTGGTGGGATGGCGAGAACGTGCATTATGAGTTAGGTTCGTAGTCTGAATCAATAGAGCGAGAGTTTGAGAGGAGGACTTTTAAATAACATAGTTAGTAAAGATTTTTGATTTAGTTAGAATATGGCCAATGGAACTTCGGATCATCTAAGTTAGACGAACTACATACCGATATCCGCATATTTATATTTTATTTAGATTTAGGATTTTAGTTTCCCCATTTATTAAAAACCCAAATATCATTAGCCTTAGCTTTACATAGTAACTTTAGATAACGGTAAGTCGATTTATAGTCCCTGTGGATTCGATATCTTTTAAAACTACACGACACGACTGTGCACTTGCAGTTATCCCGACTAATAGACACGTAAAGTCGCGATTAGGAAGAAAGGAATTTTTATTTTTCCTTTTAGTGTGTAGAGAAAAGGTGATTCTGAGAATGACTTTGTGTTGATGAGTAGATAAAAGGGATTATACAGTGGTATAATTTTAGTGGGTAATAAAGAATGATGTGAGTAAATGGTGAAAAATGAGTGGGTATTAAAAGCTAGGTAGAAAACTGATTAAGTTATAAGGGATGAAAGTTGACCAAATTTTGGACAAAATAAACATACAACATATACATATCTCTTCTCCCCCTTTGGAAATATCAAAAAGGATGTGGAAAAGAAGAACACAAATATAATTAATGTGCATATAAACGTAGAATATCACATAACAAAACATACAAACCATGATTGAACAAAGCATAAAGTCATACATAGAATATTGTTTTAATTGAGTAACAAAGATAAGAACCATGAAAGGAAATACTACATAAGTTTTTGGCTTAATTGCAATTTTGGTCCCTCTATTATCCTTTTTTTAAAATTTTGGTCCCCCTATTTTAAAATCCAGAATTTTAGTCCCTATATTTTAGTTTTTTTGAGGATTTTGGCCCCCCTGCAAATTATAATGCAATTTTAAATGAAATGACTTTCACATTGATGATGTGTCAGTGCCAGTTTAGCAGTGAAATGTTCAAAAAAGTTAATTTTATTTAAGATTTATGTTGAACATGTCGTCAATGAGAGTTCCATTTCATTAAAAATTGCTTTCAAATTTACAAGGGGATCAAAATCCTCCAAAAATTAAAATAAAGGGACTAAAATTCCGGATTTAAAAATAAGGGGACCAAAACCCAAAAAAAAGAATAATAGAGGGACCAAAAATACAATTAAGCCTAAGTTTTAAAACAATAATAAGTACTTATATAAGCTAGAAACATGTGAAAAGAAGACATTTACCAAAAAAAAAAAAGATCCTAGTCTTGGTCTTCATCCATATCCTCCTCACTCTCCTCTTGGGTTTGGTTTTGGTTAGCAAGAGTTGTGAGAAATTCCAAGCGAACATTATCAATCCGAGTGTTGATGCGGTCTTCCATCCAATACATATGGTTGTACAAAAATTCGTTCGAGAAACCACCTTCCAAAACTGGAGGTGGAGTTAGACTTGGAGTTAAAGTGCAATCCCTAGCAATTGATAGTTTTGCATAAAAATCCTTTGCTAGGTCAGGATACACAAAAGCAGAGGTTCCAATAAAATATGTAATTCCTTGATATCTTAGTAAAGTATTGAAATGGAAATTTGTGGAAGGAAAAGAGTCAAGGTTACCATATTTGACAAATGCGAGAGCTCTGTTCTGGAAGGGAAATTGGAGTCTCTTTTGCATCATTGTAGGTTGAGGAGCTTTTCCTTCAGAATCATTTGCTAGGTTAGAGGTACCTTCTCCCATTTTTTCCTTTCCTTTGGATTTTCTTATGGGTGCCATTGATGGAGCTTGAAGGTGTTAAGGTTTTGGAAGAGGAAGAATGCAAAAAAAAATTCTGATGTAAAGGGTTACATGAGCAAAAATTTAACCGGTTACATTTTTCCTTTTGTGTTTATGAGTAGATAAAAGGGATTATATAGTGATATAGTTTTAGGGGTGATAAAGGATGATGTGGGTAAATGGTAAAAAATGAGTGGGTAATAAAAGATAGGTTGAAAAGCTGACTAAGTGAGAAGGGATTAAAGTTGATCAAGCATTTAAATTAATTCGACTATAATTAAAAGAAAATAGAAGAAAAAATAAAAACACATAAATTTTTTATATTTTAAACCAAATCGTAGGGATGTATCCAATTACTTACTTCATGTAACCGGTTACATGATGTTGAAAAAGATAATCAAAAGCGGTTACCTACTTCATGTAACCGGTTACATGATGCAGAAAATTAAAAACAGAGGCAAAGAATTAATACGTTCAGTAATGTAACCGGTTACTTACCTGATGTAACCGGTTACATGATCAAAAATTTCAAAAAATATTAAAACTAAGATCATTTTTACACATGTAACACATATTTATATCATATAGTATTTTCACAAAATGAAATTGTGAAAATTTAAAATAGGAAGAATTTGTAGCATGCACCTTAAATGATGAACTTGATTGGATGAAACGTTAAAAGAGTTTGTAAGTGGTTTTGTAAAAATATATGCTAGATGATTATGTGTATCAACAAATGAAACTTTGACATCTCCTTTTAAAATGTGATCGCGCTTGTGTTGTCACACTTTAGAGGGATGCATCCAAGATTTAAGTCGTAGTCATTAAGTTGTTGTTTTACCCATAACATTTGAGCACAACAACTTCCTGCTGCAATGTATTCTACTTCAGTCGTGCTAAGTGCGACACATCCTTGTTTCTTGCATGACCATGATACTAATTCGTTTCCTAAGATATGACAAGTTCCACTCATACCTTTGCAATAAGTATTGCAACCTGCATAATCCGCGTCAGAATAACTGAGTAAATCACTTACGCTAACTTTTGGATACGATAGACCGACATTTGTTGTTCCTTTGAGATACTTCATGATACTTCTTACCGCCGTGAGATGAGATTCTTTTATATTCGCTTGAAAGCGGGCACATAAGCAAACACTAAACATTATGTCAGGACGACTTGCCTTTAAATATAATAATGAATCAATCATACCTCAATATTTTGTAATATCAATTGAAGCATCAGATTCATCTTGATCTACATATGTACCAGGTCCCATAGGAGTAGCCATTGTTTTGAAATTATCCATATCAAATATTTTCAATACTTCCTTGAAATACTTAGATTGATTTATAAAGATACCATTTTTTAGTTTCTTAATTCGAAGCCCAAGAAAGTAGTTCATCTTTCCCATCATAGACATTTCAAATTCTCCTTGCATTATTGATGAGAATTCTTCGCATAATTATTTGTTTATTGAACCGAATACGATGTCATAAACATATACTTGAACTAATAAGGTATGTGTAAGACGGTGAACTGACTTTATTGAAATGTTGCGGTAAGCAAGAGTCGCCACCGACTTTTATTTTATCCAAATATCGGAAACGCTAAAAGAACAGGAAAAACCTTTTAAATAAAAACTCAGTTCGGGGGGTAATTATGCAAAGGGAAGGTGTAAGGCACCCTTTGCATCCATGGTTTTCCATGGGCTCTTAATTGCTTTGCTCTTTAGTTTTGAAGCCAAAAGTTCAGAAATGTAGAAGAAGAAGAAATAAGGACTTTAACTCGTAAATGAGCGTAGCCATTTTGAAGGTTTATGAGAAAGAATAAGAAAAGGATTTTAGCCAGAGCAAGGCAATTAGGAGCAATTACCTTAATAATATAGAAAATAGTTCTTTTAGCCTTTTAGGGTGAAAGGGTCTATCCATGCCATAAGAGGGCAGGAAGCCTTTCATTTGGAGGTTGAAGGGTCGTCACAATATCGTTCGCCATAAGACTGTCCCATGCCATAGAGAGGCAAGTAGTCTAAGGGAAGGATCAGAGTAGCCTTTCGTAGGCAACCAGAGGATACCTCAGCCTTTCGTAGGCAACTTCCGAGGGACGAGATCATATTAGTGTATCGATTGCAGCATCATTAGGGACTTATGATCTTAATCGAGGCAACATGGCTGAGGTATCCTCGTATTCGAGGGACATGGCTATTCTGCAAAACATCACAAGGCAACAAGGCAACAGGCAACAAGGCAACAAGAGGGATTACCAAAAAGGCGCGTGGGTGCAACAATCACGTGATCAGATTCAGAATAAATTATCTTGTAAAATTAATGATTCTAATTCAATTCAGGGTTATCACTCCCTAGGATTACTAACCACAACAATTAATATTAACAGCATAATTAAAGCAATAACGGGGAAAGGGAAAAAGAAACCACCGGGGGAAAGGGAAATGAAACCAGCGGGATCAATAGAGCAATAGGTCTGAACAAGTAATAATTAAATAAGATTAAGGTTTTAGGGTTACCGACTATCCGAGCTTTGGCGGTTGGCAAACCCTGAAAATTAGGGAAAAGAAAACAAAACATAGATGAGTGCATTATCAGTTTAGAAATCAGGTACGGTTAACCCTTATCAATAAAAATAGTAATAAAAGAAAAAGGATAAAGGACACTTAGCTTCGATTGGTGAAGGTTGACGGGCAAAGGTTTGCCTTGAGCATTGACCCAGATCATCTGAGAATTGATAAAAAATATAATAGGAAGAAGTAAGTGTAGAAGGAATTCATTGACGGCGGGAATCAAACCCTAAAAATAAATAAAAGGTAAAAGAAAATTTAAATAATAAAAGGATGGAACTTAGCTTTTGTTTTGATGTGGCGCGTAGTCGGAGTGCATTTGAAAAGTCAACCCTGAAAAAGACACAGAAAAAGAAATATTTTCAGTGTAGGGCTAATCCTCGTAAGCCCTGATTCAGGCGTAAATTGAATAAAGCAACGCAATCGATTTAATTAATTATTGATTTTGCAACCTAATTAATTAAATCGAAGAAAGAAAATAAAATCAGGCAATAAACATATTTTATGATTTTTTATGAATTAAATAAAATAAGTATGAATTATTGAAAATATAAAAATATAATACCTAATTAAAATAAATAGATATATAATATTAAGAAAATAAAATAATTTAATCAAAATAAATATTATTTATTATAAACAAACAAATAAGGAAAGAATAAAAGAAAATAAATAAATATATATAAGAAAATAAATAAATGTATAAAAGAAATAATTTAAGTAAAAATAAATATTATTAGTAAAAAGGTTTTTGAAAATATATGTATATAGTTTTTAGAAATAAAAACAAATAGAAAAACATATATATATATATATATATATATATATATATATATATATATATATATATATATATATATATCAATAATTAAAAGGAAATTATGTAATTAAAATAAAAATTTTTTGGAAAACTTAGCTGCTGATCCAGTGTGGCACGCGAGGAAGGTGTATGATGCACATGCGCTCCCAGGCGCGTTGGATGTAATTGGAAGATGATCGGATGGCAGCAAGGCTGATGGCGCATGGCATGATGGTACGTCATAATGCATTGGATCCCAGGAGTCTTCCCAACGCGCGCGCGCCAAAACCGAGTTCAAACCAACCAATCGGGCGATGACAACTCATCGTCTTCTCCACTCAAACCCTGCAACTCACTTTTTACACCATTTTTGCAGACGAGCTGTAATAGATCCACACTTTTCACACCCGCGAAAATCAATAACAATCCAAAGCGCAACAAAAATTGTTCGCGACTAGACGAACAGGATCGTCTAGGGATCACGAGATCATTGCTACCAGAATTTTGGCTTAATTTTACCTCTAGACAAAAACCCTCTTTCGAACCTCAAAATCCTAATTATGGTATATGGCTCAAACAAGCGTGAAAACACAATTAAAGATCCAGAATCAATCAGTATATCAATATGAACATGAATATGCAACTGTAAATTGATGAGAGAGTGTATAATTATGCAATCGAGCTTACGAAAAATTGGACAAACCGTGGCGAATTGAGGACGATTGGGAGAGTGTTGGCTTTCGAGATCGATTTGAATCTCTTCACTGATCTTCCAGGAACGTTTTGGAATACCTAGAACGCCTTGAATTTGCTTTGAATTCAAAAACCCCTTTGGAATTTTCTTTGACTTTTTACACTCGGGTTTGGCTTCTTGAGGGCAGAAGAATTGTAACCCTAGCATCTGACTTTGTTTATGTACTTATAGAGGAGAGATTAGGTCAATAAAACTGGTTTGAATCTTTGTAAATCTTTGATTTGCAATTAGAGAAAATATGATTGAAATTTAGTTATGGAACTTTCTAATTTTGGCCAAATAGAATCTTTTTTTCACCACTTTGCTCTTGCACGAATTTGTAATGAATATTGTGTTTAAATGATGATTGAATTGATTAAAAATAGAATCAAATCAAATTTTTTGCAATTATATGATTTATTTTGATTTTTAATTACTTTTAATAAGAATAAAAATTCATAATAAATCACATAATTCAAGTAAATTCGTGGCAATTGATTTTTAAGCTTTAGATAACTTGTGGATCAAGATTGAATCAAAATAACTTGGGCCCATTTGCAAAAATATTTCAATTCCTTCACATTTTTCCCTCCAAAATGGTCCAACTTTGACAAGGCCTATCTCTCTCAATTTTTGAGATATGGAAGATTTCTAGGACTTTTTAGAAACCTTAGAGAGTCCTCTAAACAGTTTCTTTGGTCTCATATCAAAGTGATTTCCCATGCTCCTTGTGTGTCCTTTTGAAAAAAGTGACTTTTTGTTGACTTTTGAAAAGGACCTATAATGTTTTGGTCCATATCTCTCAAATGAAGCATTTTTAGACTTGGCATGTGAGAGACAAATTTGTAGGGAATCCAATTTCCTTCAAAACAAGCTTTGGATGGAAAATTTTGGATGTTCCATGTGAGAGTTATGGTTGGTCAAAGTTTAGTTGACTTTCTCCTAAAAAACCCTAATTTAGAAACTTTTGGAATTGTTGATTTCTGATCTTTTCTTGATGAACCATGATCAATTATTGATCAAATGGTGAATGATACTTCAAAATGAGGATGTTGATAAAAAATCAGGAGTTTTGACTATACTTTAGCCACAGTTGACTTTTAGGTCAAATCAGTCGACTGTTGACTTTCTGAGCAACTGAGTGATCAACTCTTTGAATTGAGCCCTGAATTTTGTCATGGAGATAGTGTGGAGTGTCATAGGCCATATGGGATGTCTTAGAACCATTGATTCATTGATTTTCCTTCAGAACAATAAAACCCTAGTTTCTGAGCCTTGTTTTAGGAGAGTGTGTCTTGGAGCTTTGTGTGTTGATTTGAGCTTGAATAGGAGAAATAGTATTGGCAAATTTTGGGGTATGACAGCTTCCCCTGTTCAATTTTCTTAAATCTGAAGATGTAGAGTGGTTTGTACGCCAGTCGGAATCTGAAGGTAGAAGAAGATTGAACACTAGAATACCCAAGAATTTGCCCTTGCTGATGATGAAGGGACTTTTCGGAGACGGGCTTAAAGATGCCATCCAGACAGAATATTGTCGGAGATGGGCTTGAAGATGCCATCCGGATGTTGAGAGACTTGATCGAGATGGGCTTAAAGATGCCATCCAGCTTGATAGACTTGAGAGTTAGAATACGCCGTACGTTAGACCGTATCTGAAGAGTATACTTAGGATGAGTCGTACGTTAGACTGGGTCTAGTTTGCATCAGCAGATGTCTGGAAAACCGTGCGTTAGGCTGAAGGATGTGTCGTACGTCAGATCAGATCCAATTTGCATCCGTAGATGTCTGGAATACCATGCGTTAGGTCTAAGGATGAGTCGTGCGTTAGACTAAATCCAATTAGCATCCGTAGATGTCTGGAAAACCGTGCGTTAGGTCGAAAGATGAGTCGTGCATTAGACTGATTCAAGTTGCATCCGTAGATGTCTGAAAAACCGTGCGTTAGGTTGAAGGATGAATCGTGCGTTAGACTGATCCAAATTGCATCCATAGATGTTTGGAAAACCGTGCGTTAGGTTGAAGGATAAATCGTGCGTTAGACTGATCCAAATTGCATCCGTAGATGTCTGGAAAACCGTGCGTTAGGTTGAAGGATAAATCGTGTGTTAGACTGATCTAAATTGCATCCGTAGATGTCTGGAAAACCGTGCGTTAGGTTGAAGGATAAATCGTGTGTTAGACTGATCTAAATTGCATCCGTAGATGTCTGGAAGGCCGTGCGTTAGGCTGAGCTTTCGAATAAGATTCGAATCTTCGTTACGTACCTGTCACATATTGTCAGTTTTTATGTAATATTTATGATGCATGCAATGAATGGGATGGAATCCTCAAAATAAATGGGGCACTTCGTATGTTATGTATGAATTATGATTGTATGCAGTTTATGAATATGTATGTGATGTATGACTGATGCTATTTGGAGTATTCTGAGAAAATAAATATCTGTAGTGTTACGATTTGTATATTTGAACTCGTCTTGAAGATGCTCAGCTGGGAATTTATGATTCTTGCTTGGGGATGATCAGTAACTTGATGTAACCCATGTTGGAGAAGAGCAAGGTGTCGGGGGACCGACAATATTGAAGATGTAAACTATGTTGGGGAGATATGTCTTTGTTGGTCGAGTATGTTTGAAGATATCTTCTTGATGATTACTCTGTGGGGATATGATCTCGTGAACCCGGCTTTGTGGGGGGACCTGGGTGTCTTGAAAGTTGCCCCCAGTATTATAGTAACTACCGTTCCTGGATTTGATTATGACACACCACTGAGTATTGATCAAGATGTCAAACTGGACTTGCATAGGTTTGCCCCCTGTTAGTAGGAACTTTGGAAAGATTCGCCTCGCGAGGACTCTATGAGATGTGTACTATGGGTGACATGTCCCTAGTACTTAGTATGATGCCCCTGGCTGATCGGGAAGTAGCTTCGGACTCACTTGGGTGCATGCCCCTGATTGTTGATGCTTCTGAGATATTTTTTTGAAACTTGACCTGATTATCCCAAATTGATCAGGAAATAGTTCGAAACCCACTCGGGATGTATGCCTTTGATTATTCGGCATTTGAGAGATTTTGGAATATTGACTTGATTGCCCCAGATTGATTGGGCAAAACGTGTCGTGCCCCTTGTGTACATAAGAGACATTGCTTCTGAAGTGATTTTGTCTGTCGGGATAACTTTTAGTCATTAGTTGTACCCTGTGCAAATTCTTTCTGTTGCTAACATTTGAAATTATGTAGCAGAATATGTTTAATAAAGAATTCATGAGATGCAATGCATACGTCTGTCTTGAGTTTTTGAAAAACATTAAAACAGGAGATGTAAAAGCGTGATGTTTATAAAAACATGATATTTGTAAAAACGAAACATCAACTCAGCATTTGTGATAAACCTTAAGGAGTCAGGATACCTTTTGGTGACAGTATGCTTTCGAACTAACCATGCTTCCATTAGGACTTTCAAGGGTTGTAACGTGGCTTGGTTCACGGTTTAAGAAACAAAGGATAAAGGCTCAAAGTTTATTTGTACCCATCCCAATCTTTGCGATGTTCTTCGATCCTATGCTCAGTTAACTTTGCGTTTTGAGTTCTAGCAGAGCTTTGAATTCGTAACATTGACATTTGATGATAATTTAAGTAACGGAAGTTTATTTGGACAGGCAGTCATCCTTTTTTGTTTTTGTAATTCTTTTCCTTCTGTCGAGGATTTTTTTGTGACCTCTTTTTTGACTTTGTTATCCCTAACTTTTGCCTGAACTGTTTATTTTGAGATTACAGTCAGCGGGATGTTTCGATTTTTGATAAGTCTCCTTCATAGGTTTTGACTTTACAGCTTTTTCTTCTTGATGCATATTGACTGCCTGACTCAAAGGTTACGGGAATCCATCATCATTTACGTAAACAACAGCTAGTATAATTGGGTTAACTGAGCAACTACCCTGCCCCAGGTTATGATTAAAGGTTTTAAATTGTTCAAGAAAGAAAAAAAAACTCCTACACCTTAGGCTCAAAGGGGTTGACTAGGGATTAACATCCTTATATCTCCACTGTTTAGGAATTGAAACAGTGCCTGTACATCGTCAACATAGTCTGTTCAAAAGCATACTGTATGAGGTTGCGGTATCGTTTTCGTCATCCTCCCTTAAAAGGCTTACAGCTTAGCAGGAATTGAGTATCACAAAACATATGCAAAGTAAAGACATAATTTAAAATGAGTGGTAACAAAGTAGTTTATTCAAGACAATCATATGCAATGCACTAATGATTATTATTAAGACAAATAATGTCTATCATAAGTCGAATGTTTAAACAAACAGAAAAAGAAATTACAAATGAAAGTAAATCTAATGATCTAAAAGGTTCATCCTTCTAAACATTAATCAATCTTGTCGTGACTAGGAATGGGAGCAGTGATCACTACAGGAGTCTTGGGATGATTGAATTCAATTTCACCATTATCGATCATGTCTTGAATCTTGTTCCTCAATGTCCAACAACTGTCGGTGTCATGTCCAGGACTATTGGAATGATACGCACACCTTGCGTTGGGATTATAGCGAGGAAAGGAAGTGTTGGGATTCGCGGGAGGATCCTTTACAGTAATCAAGTTTGCTTTTAGCAGATATTGTAATGCTTGAGCCAGTGACATATTGATCTTTGTGAATTGACGCTTAGGTGCCTTTGTCTTGCGCCCTTGTTGTGGAACTGGTGTAGAGATTAGAATTGTCCCCACAGATTGGTTGTGTTCATTACGACTTTTCCGATTGTACACAGCATCAGCCATATGAGGTTCCTCAGGTAAGTTGAAGTCAATGATCTGGTCGTCGATTAAATCTTGGATCTTATTCTTCAATAGCCAGCAATCGTTAGTGTCATGTCCAATGCTGTCGGAGTGATAAGCACATCTTGCATTAGGGTTATACTGATGAGACAAAGTGTTAGGATTCCGAGGCGCATCCCTCAACGTAATTAGCCCTTTCTTCAACATCTGTTGTAATGCTTTAGCCAAAGTCATGTTGATCTTTGTGAATTGTCTTTTAGGCGCGTTATGTTTACGTTGTGGTTGTGATGCTGATGTAGAGATCAGAACTTCCCCAACCTGTTGGTTGCATTTGTCTCGACCTTTCGAGTTGTGCACAGCATTAGCCCTGTAAGGCTCTTCAGTTGAATTGAAGTCAAAGATTTTGTCGTCAATTAAGTCTTGGATCTTATGCTTCAATGGTCTACAATCCTCCGTGTCATGACTAGGACTATTCGAATGATAAGCACATCTCGCATGGTACTTATACCCAGGAGTGGGGTTGGTAGGAAATGAATATGGAGGCAATAGAGTTATCAAGTTCTGATCGAGCAGTTGTTGTAGAACTCGAGACAACGGCATGTGCAACGGAGTGAATGACCGCTTAGGTTTGGATTTCCATTTATCTTGCACACCTTGCTCCCTTTGTTGATCCTTCTCCTTCTCGGTCAGAAGTGCCTTTAATTCTTCTTGCCCCTTGGCCAAGTGAAAGATTATTTTTCGGAACTGGTTATTCTGAGCCTGAAGATTTTTGACAGATTGTTCGAGATCCATTTTCTCACTAAAATAAACAGCAGAAAGATGAGGCATTTGCTTTTATGAAACCTGTGATGTAATGTTAACGAATGATATGATTATGCATATGCAATGATTTCAAGGAGTTAAAGGCTTTTTAACACATTTAAAGAAAACAAAAATAGAAACAAGAATAAATTAATAACTCAACTGGAAACCAATATGTTATAAGTTTTATGGTTACATCAAAGAGATACTGAAAATAATAAATAAAATAATAAAAGAAATCATCCTTCAAGTCGGCGCTTCCTCTTCAACCCCCTGATCTCTTCTTTATGGGCTTTGATCATTTTATTCTTTTCCTGAACAAGTCTATCAATCTCTCGTTCCCATGATTGTATTTGATCCGGAGAAATAAAGTCTTCGATCTTCCACTTGCGGGAGAAATAGTCAAGCATACTATCTCGTTCTTTAGCATTAGCCACTAGCACTGCTTTTTCAGCCTCAACCTCTTGTAAACGCCTTTCAAGATCAGCTTTTTCTTGTCTTAAATGAGCAACTGTGACAGCCAGGTCTTCGTCTGGGGCGGGTACATAGGGTTCCACTTCTACGTGAACATCTGGAGGAGTAATCCTTGGAACCACAGGTGTGTCAGATGGATATGGTATTCCAAACTCAACTACTCGATCGTAAACCCATCTAAAATAGAGATCTGAAGGAGTATAGTTTCTTAATCCCAAATCTCTTACGCCCACCTTTTTTACCTCGTACCAAGCTTTAATAAAACGTCCCTTTTTTTCCGGTTTTATCGGAATCGTAGTCGAAGTTTTCCGCACTAAGATATATGGAACGTGGCCTATCCTTCAAAGCAAAACCAAACTGATGTCGAGCAAGGATAGGATTGTAAGTGATTCCCCCTCGGGTACCAAGAAGAGGCATATTAGGGAATTCTCCACAGCGATCAAATAACTGGATACCTTCGAACTCTTTTTGATGCCAAATAATGTCATCATAAGAAAGCTTCATAATTCTCTGAATCCAAGTCAAACCTTCTTCATTCTTTATTGCTAATCTAGGCAAGTGCGAAATAAACCACTTGTGAAGAAGGGGGATGCATCCTAAGACACAACCTTGTCTCTTTGTTACTCTGGCATTGATGGAATGCAATAAATCACCAAGTAGAGTAGGAACAGGATTCTTGCTAAGGAAGATCTTAATAGTATCCCATCAACAACTTTGTCGCAACGATGAAATAAAACTTGTCCATATATCAATAAAGTTAGGACACTTTCAAAGGCATCCATGCTTAGAGCTTCACCAAAGATCTTGGCCTTCTTGTATAAGAAATCCACAGGTATCCCAGAATAGTCTCTTCTATTAATCCAAACCTTGTTAATTTCTGCCCTTGGTAAGTGTAAGGCAGCAACAATGTCTTCCAACTTAGGACCTCCTTCCTCACCAGTGTAAGGAATTTGATCTGGTATAGGGATGTCCATTATATGAGAAAATTCTTCCAATGTAGGTACCAGTTGAAAATCTCTATAAGTAAAACAATGGCGGAGAGGATCATAAAACTGCATCATGGAATTGAGAAGAACTTCATCCACTTTGGTTCGTATTAAGCTTATCAGTTTGTTGAGAGGCTCGGTGAGAATGAGAGAACCAATAATATCATCACACAAGAGTCTTAGTGCAGTAGGTACTTTCTTGAAGTTGAGAAAGAAAGGCTTTCGGATTAGAATTCCCATATTCAAGTAACCTACAAAACAAATTATGGTTAAAAGACCTTTTTCTACTTGAGATTGGTTAGCCATGTCATGAATGCATGTATGCATGATGCATCACAGAAAAACAAATCCATACAAATCACACAATTTTTGGCTTAAGGCTTGCATGGAGTCTGATCAGGTGTCCTTCCTAAGGGTATTTCTATGGATAAGGAGATTTCAGCAACAGGTTCTATAAGTTATCCAGAATTGTCAGCCTTTCTAAATCACCCTCGGACATGATGCATTTTCACCATGCAATGATACTTTGAGAGAGAACCTATCTGAATTGTAGCATCGGGTAGCGACTAGTTCTCAACATTTGTCAAGAGTAGTCCCCCCACTACGCTCCTAAAGGCCAGGATGGGTTAAAGGTGACTAAAGGTCCTTGAGCTCCGGCGCACCCACAGGCACATACATAGACCTCCCTCGTTTGAGAAAGGTGTGCATGTGCTATGGAGTCCTAACTCAAGTGTGAACTTGTTTACGGTGATTTCCGGTAAACAACCGCTAGTCTTCCAAACTATAATAAATATGATTTGGTTACTCGCAGGATCGACTAGATTGATCCTAGAACATAGTCAAAAAGGTTGTTATTCATGATAGTTCGAATTATGTCTATGGTTGGCTTGTCTCGAAATAAGAAATACTTAATCAAAGAAATAAAGATTAACAATCACCTTGTTATACACGTAAATATAACATCAGCGAAGGGTAAGATAAAGATAAAATATAAGACAAAACTGTAAAGTGCAAGAATCTTAAAGTATAGAAACGTAAATGCTTCGAAACTAAGTAGAATGAAGATAAAGAGTGCAGGAATGTAAATGACAGAAAGTAAACGAAATGCAATAATATCAAAAGATACTTGAATAAAGAAAGATACAAATGTATTTAAAATGGTGTTGGTGTCATACGTACATTTCTCAGCGAAACTCGTTCTCTTAACACTTGATACTTGAGCAATATGTGAGTGATTTGTACAAAATGAACACACAGAATCCTAACATTAAGACCCTTATTTATACTAAATTTGACCCTAACGGTCCTACACTAATCTGATGCCACATTACTCACGAGAATCCTTGGGATGCCATCTGTCTTTGTGCAGTTATATAAACTACTTCGAAATTCAAATCCTCCCGCCTGAATCCTCTTTCGACGCGTGGCAACGTAATCAGAATCGAGAATGCCACGAAAATATGCTAAGCTTCAGTACTTTACATATTTCGTAAAAACGTTTAAGTCCCAAAAGATGATTATTTTCGAATTTAGCTTCAGTGCTAACTGTCTCCGTTCCAACTTAAACCATCATTCTCGAACATGGCCATCAGTAGCCATTTTTTATCTCAAAAGATGGTCATCAGTAACCATCTTCCTTCGAATTTCAAACCTTCGAAGGATATTCTTCCCAAACGAAATCTTCAGCTAACAAATTGCCCCCAATAAATGCCTGTTTCGAAAACAAGAGAAATAGGCGTTTCTTGTTTTAACGAGATTTCGTTTTACTTACTTCTTAGAGTTCCAAGACTATTGACTGACGTCATAATCATTTATGACTCTGTTTCCAAAACGTCTTGTCATTTTCAAAGATGTCTTCTCATAACTTACATTCCCACGTTCTGGTCTTACTTCATGATCATTACTCCTATATACTAGGAGTACAGCTAATAATTATTCGACCGCCGTTGGATTAAATCAATGCCTGCCGCGTGTCTCTTGGCTTTTACCCAAAAGATTTGAAAGGGTTTCCGTTAAACCTTTAAATACTTGAACTCCTACCTTCATATAACTTTCACTTCTATCTCCTCATTCTCTCCACAGAAAAGAACATCTTCGGTTACATTCAAACCCATTTCCCAAATCAAACTTATCCATGGCGTCTTCTTCAAATGTTCTTCAACCCGTTCTAAAACGTCAAAATCCTACGCGGACAGGGAATCAAGAACACATACCAAGTCCAAATACTGCAGAGGCGCGCGCCATCTATGCTTCTCAGGTAATCATTCCCTTTGAACTTTCTGGAAAAACTCATGCCTTCATGGGTCCTTTACCAGGAGAAAATAACTCTTCTTTGAATAAATTCTTTCCTGCTTATTACAAAACTAGGCCTTTAGTTAGCAAGAATAAGATAGACGATGAAGGTCACCCAGTCTCAGCCAACCCTGATAGCCCAAAAGAGACCTCAACTGAAACTCCTTTGGCCTTAGAGAAAATTAGGTTAAACTATGTAACCAATTTTGTGAAAGTCTTTAGGTCAATCCCATTAGCAAAGGATCCTGACCTGTATTATGCTTGGCTAACGAAGGTAGAAAAGCAAAAAGCGCCTTTCTGGAAACAACTAGGGATTTATGATTTAATCCAATTATCCAAAACATGGTTAAAATATAACCAAACCATGCTAGTAGCGTCAGTTTACTTCTTGGATGCTTCTCACAATACTTTCCACCTTCCATGCGGGATGGTTACCCCTACCCTCTTCGATGTAGCTGCCATTACAGGGCTTCGACCAACTGGGGAAACCTTCGACCCTAATTTCATGGATACTGACACCATCAATTTTAATGAAGCAACAGTCACCTATACTGCCTTCATTCAACAATACCACAACAAAACAGACCCAGACGTTTCTGATGAAGAACACATAGCTTTTCTAGCACTTTGGCTCTCGAGATGCGTCTTTTGCTCTAGGTCTATACAAGTAGAAAAAAGATATCTTTGCATGGCTAACCAGTTAAATGCTGGGATAAAGTTAAACCTAAGCCAATTAATTCTAGGATTTCTTTATGAGAATCTTGGTGAGGCAACGGACCTTGTTAAGAACTACAAAACAGGTTCTCTTCTTTTCGCTGGTCCTTTCTGGCTGTTGCAACTATGGCTTAATGCCACTTTCGAGGCTCACCTCCCATATAAAAATGTCGTGGACGAAGAAAGTGCAGTCATAAAGGATCGAACAGTGGAAGGAACCAGATTGGCTTACCTAACTCCAAAGGAAGAAAGTCGCAAACTTCGTGAGACCTTCCTGGCATTCATAATGATGTTCGCTGAACGTCATCAATTCACTCCTTCGATGGCTCCATTCGTACAACGTAAGGTGGGTCCCGAATGGTTTACTCGAGAATTTCCAGCAACTTCTTCTGATCAACAAGCTGAATCTATGGCCATCTGGGAAGCTTTCCTCACCCCAAAGCTGTTATATCACCGACTTCGATCTCCAAAAAGTCATTGTTGTCTCCTCTGCTATCAACGAAATCTGGTTTCAAGATAATTTGGGCTGGTTCAACTCAAACCAAAGTGTTTGTATGACAAAAGGAATCACATGTGTCTACACACTTCGCATCTGACAGAAGATGAATATGAATCAAAAATCTCCCGATATGTTGGCATCACCACTTTGTCTCCCATTGCCTTCGAGCCTGCTTTTTATTCTACCATAGATTTTCATCAATGGTGGACAGAATATTATTCTACGCAAATCTTTGATGCTGAAAGCCTTACTCGGGAACTAACTGCAGCTTTTGCTGATGTGCAGGAGAATTTCCAGAAAGGTACTTCGACTCATATTAAAGAAATTCAAGCATTTCAAAAGTTATTTGAACCTATCTACAGGCCTGATGACCTTAGTCGGACCGTTCGTGAGGCTGCAGTGACTTTACGTGAAACGTTTTCTGCTAAAATGGATAAGTTGAAATTGCCTACGTCTGTTCGACCTGAACTACGTTATAAAGTGGCTTTCGAACTTCATCCTCCAAAATTTCCTCCACTTCCTAGTGCTGATTTTGGGGTGGCCTTAAGCCCTCCTTTTCCAGACTGGTTTGTGTGTGGGAATCTCATAAAAATTCTTCAGGAAGAATCTAAAAAACGCGCTGAACGAGTGGTCCTGACTAAGCACACCTTGGATACTTTCAAAGGACATCTTCATATAGATCTTGAGCATGTTCGTGTTTTGACTCCAATACCGGAAGGTCGGGGTTTAGACAATCCTTCGACTAATTCCTCCTTTTTCATTGAAATACTGACTAATATTTTGTTCACAGCTGTTGCTCGAAAGAGACAAATCAAGGAAGCCCCTGTACAAAAGGGTTCTGGAACTTCGAGGAACACCCGGGCGAGTGGGAGTGATTCTGTCACCACTGGCAAGAAACCTACGGTACTTGGATACCTTATATTTTAGCTTGTGAATGTTAATGAATGTCACTCACTTGGTTTTAATATGTACTTCAGAGCTCGAAACCTCCAGCACCTTCAAAGCGAAAAGTTCCTCCAACAGCCGACTCAGACGATGAAGATAAATCTCCTCCTCGCACCAGACAAACAATAAAGAAAAGACAAAAAGCTGCCACCCCTTCAGCCAAAGGAAAAGGATCTGGGACTTCGAAGCTCACCTCTTTGAGTGACAAGGTATTTTCTGAGGACTCACCCTTGAAGGCTGCTAGCACTATCCCCATTATGGAGAGTCATAACTCCAGTCCAGACAACATTCCGACCAAGGTATTTTGGGTTTCACCATTTAACCATTTCTTTACATTCTAATTTTAATGATTAAGCTCAAATTTTTACCTTGTAAATGTAGGATGATGCTGGTACCGCTTCTTCTGATCTCAAAGCCTCAAGTTTACACAATGACCTTGACAACCTTCGAGGTAAATGTCCGCTCTTTTGAATGACAGATGGACTTTTCTGCCCTTTCCTCCGTTTTGATCGACTTTAACTGTCCATCACAGGTGTTTCTCAACACGAACCTCACGTGCTTTCTCCCGTTCTCGAAGACACTCAACCTCTTGCAACCATTATTCCGACTACGTCTGTTGAAGAAAGCCATTAAAATGATGAGTCTCCACCCATACATCAAGATGAAACGATGGAGCGCAATGTTCGAATAGTGGTGACGCAGCTAGACAACCAACTGGCAGCGAAGACACTATATCTGAACAAGATGCTGCAGAAGAAACTTCCAAACTGGCTACACCTGGTTATAATGAAACTTCGAACCTTGGGACTACAGTCACTCTTGTGACTACTTCGAAGCAAGCCCATGCAATGCCTACTCCCTCAGAACTAGAGCAACTCAAGAAGACTGATCCTGTGAGCTTCCTCAAGACCATGATGAGTATCGATAGCGCTTCGTCCCTTGGAACTCCTTCAACTGTTTTGGCAGGTGCTGGTGACAAGGATGATATTCCTAAACTCCTTCATTAGATAAGAGAGAGGTTCTTTGAAACCAACCTCGTCGAAGCTCTCAGCAAGGATTCCACCAAATATTATGGTCTAAACAACCTTCTGAAGAAAGTGGATTTACTTCTTGTTCCAGTGGAAATCTCAGAAGTAATTGTTTTATTGAGTTCTCTGATTGAACAACTCCAATCTAATCTCCTTCGGAAACGGGATGTTGACGGACAGCTCACAGCAAAAATGACTTCTCACAGTTCTTCATGGGAAGCTGCTAACGATGCAACGAAGAAGGTTGAAACCCTTAAGCTTGAATGTTCGAAGAACCAACGAGAATATGAAGAGTGTGAGACAAATATTAAAGCCTGGAAAAAAGAAATTGAGCAACTCAAAGGTAAGATAAAGGATGCCCAGTCTCGTCAGGTAGAAATCCAAAAAACCAATCAAGATGAATTAACTGAAGTGGCGCAGTCGGGGATTCGACACTTCGAGACGGCACAACAGCTAGTGCCAGAGATCGAAGAACTGAATAGACAACAGGCATTGATCGAACGTCATATGTCCTTATGGGAGATCCAGTACTCGAAGATAAAAGATAACCTTCCCAAAGATTTTAATTAGTTGCTTCGAACCTTGTACTCCCTTTTGTGCTGCGTACTTATCTTGTTTTGTAATCAAATTTCTCCAAGAATATATATATATATATATATATATATATATATATATATATATATATATATGCAACTTTATCTTTCAATCTCTCTACATATTTTATTTTGCAGTTGTCATAAGTAATGCCCCAACAATTCTCCCAAGCTTGCCAAAATATACTTTTTCACTGTCACAATAATTTTAATAAATGTAAACCACGTGACATGATTACCCTTCGCAGCCCTTTGAGCCTAGACTTGACGTTTCTACTACCCTTAGCCGTAACCATCATTGAAAGCTGACGTCACCTTTTCCAAAACGTCTATTTGAGACGTGCGTGCATCAGTTCTCATCATGATTACACTTCAACTTCCAAGGGCGGGAAACGGCGCAAGTCATAACTTCTCTTTGGAATACCAAACGCAGTCCAATCAAACATTAAAATGAACCGTTCCTCTACTGCCAACTTATTCTATATAAAGGGTTGGCATTCCACTTCTTCCTTCACACTTTCTTCAAACTCTTGCCCAAAATTTTGTTTCTTCTAGCATTCTCTCAAATACAGAGTCAGATAAAACCTTTTCCAACCCTTCTTCTCCAAATGGCACTACCCCTAACTTACGCTAACATCAGGGCTTGCATTAAGAAAGAATTCAAACTCTCTGAATAAGAACTTGATGAAAACTTTATAAGCATCGGCGCCCTCTTTGCTAACCAAGAGCTTGATTTTTATCATGAAATCCTGGAGGGATCTGTTTATCCCAATATGTTAGCGGACTTTTGGATGTCTGCGTATAGATCCGGAAGGCAGAACCACTATCGTCTCTGAGGTTCGAAGGTCCCATATTACTATCACTCCTTCCACCATCTCCAACCTGCTGAGATGCAATAACTCTGGATAAACTTTTGATGAGAATACCTTCAACATAACCACCCATCTTATGTTGAGGAGTCTTATGGACAATGATCCTTTCAGCGCCAAGGTCATTAGGGTTTGGCACCAACTCCTCGTGGGCAACTTTCGTCCACGAAACCATGATCAGAATAGCATCATGGTGGAGGATTTGGAATTTATACTCTGTGCCCTCCGCGGGAAGAAAATTAACTTTCCTCTAATGATCTTCAAAGGACTTGTTGAAGCAGTTTCTATGGCTGCTGCTCGGCAAGGTGTAGTAACATGTCTTCCATATGGAAGACTCTTGTCCTACATGTTCCTTAAAAAGGGGATAGTGAGAAGGATGCGTAGATCTGGATCCTTGGACATGTTCGAGGCGGAAAGCTTGCCCCTGCTGTCCCTAGAGGGTTTAGATCAAAGGATCAACTAGGAGGTGGGTTGTTTTAGGCTTCATGTTTTGAATTTTGTAATCCTCAATGTTTTTGGGAACCACCTTCTCTGTAATGAATGTACTCCTTTGATATCAATGAAAAATATTTTGACGTTTCTTTGTCTTCTTACTGTATTTACCATGCATGTTTGTTTGAAAATACAGCCATTTTGGTGTTAGTTCAACCATTTTGGCCTACGTAATATACTTCGAATATCTACGTTTTTGCAAGAATCTTTACTTCATGCATGCTTGGTTTGTATCTTTTCAGATACTTTCCATTTAGCCTTAAAATTCTACGATCTTCTGCCAATTCTTCTATCTCATAAGCGTTATTTGAGAACACTTTCAAGATTCGAAAAGGGCCTTCCCAATGTGGGGACCATTTACCTAACGCTTGATTCTTTCGATCTATAGGTAAAATAGCTTTCCAAACTAAGTCATTACTGATAAACGTTTTACCTTTCACCTTTTTATTGTATGCTCTGGACACTCTTTCTTTTTGTCTTTTTATCATCTCCAATGCTCGAAGTTTGTCTTCGTCCAAATCTACTAATTCATTCATCATCAATTCCCAGTAAGTGTTTGGAGGAATTTCTGCTTGTCTTTGTATCCGAACTGACTGCAAATATATCTCAATTGGGAGTACTGCATCATGTCCAAACGTCAGTTGGAAAGGCGTAGTGTTTGTAGCTTCTTTTGGAGATGTTCGACAAGCCCAAAGTGCTTGGTCCAAAGTTTTGTGCCAATTCTTGGGTTTTTTCCCTACATGTTTCTTAATAAGACCAATTATTATCTTATTTGCTGCTTCGACTTGTCTATTTGCATGAGCATAGTAAGGTGTAGAGGTAAACAACTTGAACCCCATATCTTTGGCGAAATCTTGCATCTTTCGCCCAGTGAACACTGAACCTTGGTCTGTGGTTATACTTTCTAGGATTCTGAACCTGT